>NC_133405.1:47058250-47361280 GCF_047511655.1 Castor canadensis | reverse complement strand
TCTTGCTTGCCTGTTTGTACCATTTGCCCATTTTTCTATTTTCTTCTTAGTGATTTATGAGAGCTCTTTGATTGTTGGTGGTATTCATTCTTTGTTAGTTGTAATTGTGGCCAAATATTTCTACTAGTCTTTTTATCTTTCATTATTTTTATGGTATCTTTCAGCATGTACATGTTACAAATTTTTATGCAGTCAAGTCTTTCTCTTTTTTCTTACATAGTACTTGGGTTTCATGTCAAATTTATGAAGGCTTTCCCTATTTTTAAAATGACATAAATTATAACATGCTTTCTCTTATAGGCTTGTAGTGCCAGTATTACTTTTTAAACATTTAAATCTTTAATATACCTAGCATATGTTTTATGTTTGTAGTATGAGATAGGACTTAAATGTTAATTTTTTTTCCAACTGAAATCACCCATTGTCTGAAAAACATTTATTAATGAGTACATCCTCATTGTATTCTACTTTTTCCCTTTTCTAAATTACTTTTTAATTATATTATTGTACTGGGGGTACAGTGTGACATTTACAAAAGTTCTTACAATATTGAATACATACCTGAATGTATTTCTGGACTTCAATATCAAACTGAGTTTAATTACTGTGGCTTTATAGCACATTTCAAAATCTTGTAAGGCTTTTAAATTTTCTTTTTAATATCCATTGTAATTATCTGTCTTTTTCAATGTTCTTTAGCAAGAACTTCCAGTTTTCATCATGTAGATCTCAAACACTTAGTGTACTCCTGTGTATTTCATGATTTTGAAGCTAAAATGAATGAGATCTTCTTTCCCTTTAGATTGTCTAATTTTGTGTTGTGATATATGTAAAAACTATTGATTTGGGCATGTTGGTTTTCTGAGTGGCCACAATACCAACTCTCATTAATTGTAATATTTTTAGTTGGCTTTCTCAGTTTTCTAAATAGACCCATATCATTTCCAGTATTATACTTTGATCATTCCTATTATTTATACCTCTTTTCCTTTTTTGCATGTTACTGCATGAGATAAGATCTTCAGAGAAGTATTGAATAATAGCAACAGAAGTAAGCTCCTTCACCTTATTCCTGAATTTAATAGGAATGTCTCTAGCATTTTGTTGCTATTGATTTCTGAAGGAGGGCTTTTATCAAATTCAGAAAGTTTTTCTGTTTTTTTATGATTCAAAGCCAAATTTATTTTTTTGCTCCCACCATCTCCCTCCCCACCCCATTTATGGCAACTATAAGAGGTTTCATAGTTCTATTTCATATATGTATATGAAGCCCATCAACCATATTCCCTCACTTTCATCTCCTCCATTCATCCCACACACAAGTACCCCATGCACACATAAACACACTATACCTAATTTATAGTCGTGTCTTTCCTTATTAATTACAAAGTCAATATTCAAAGGGGTTTCTCGAAGTACCCTCCCTGTGAGTATACTTTACTTTGGTCAGTTCAACCCCTTCTGTTACTCTCCCTTACCCCTTCCCTCCCATCCCCCCATTATTCAACAGCTTTCAATACATATCAGTTTTATTCAGCCATAAGGATAAATGAAACCATGTGGTTTGCAGGTAAGTGGATAGAATTGGAAGACATCATGTTAAGTGAAGTAAGCCAGGTTCAGAAAGACAAAGGCCACATGTTTTCTCTAATTTGTGGAAGATAGATCCAAAAGATAAACATGTATACAAAAACAAACATAATCATAATACAAATATATGTAGAAAATGTTTACAATAGTGGAATATGGAATAGTTTGTAATATGGAACTCGGGACAGGAGGGAAAGGAAAAGAGAATGATAGTCAACAATATCGAAATACATTACATCTTTGCAGTAGAGGAAGTTTTATTCAGTTTCTAGCTTAAGAGGTTTAGGATTTTTTTTTAATTAAGATTGAGTGTTGCCAGGTGCTGGTGACTCACGCCTATAATCTTAGCTACTCGGGAGGCAGAGATCAGGAGAATCGCATGCACTGGGCAAATAGTTCACGAGACCCTATCTTTAAAATACCCATCACAAAAAAAGGGCTGCTGGAGTGGTTCAAGGTGAATGCCCTGAGTTCAATCACCAGTATCGCCACAAAAAAAAAAAAAGATTGTTAACTTTGATCAAATGACTTTCTTATATCTTGAGATTCCTTATTTTAGATTTACATTACATTCTTGAAATGAATCTTATAATGACTGTAATATATTATTATTACTTTAACATTCTGCTTTGAGCATTTTGCTAAATAGTTTAGCTAGGTTCTTTGCATCTATTAAAGAGACATAGATTTCAAGATTTCTTTTTTGTAAGTGCTAACTTAAGTTTTCATATAAGTTGTGCTTATGTTATAGAATGAATTATTTTTCTATGCTCTGAAATAGTTTAGATCACATAGGAATTATCTATTACCTGAAGGTTTAAGAAAATAAGCCTATAAAACCTTCTGTGTCTATTGCCTTTAGGTGGAAGATAGACCTTTTGTTACCTTTTCAGTTCTATGTATTCAAATTTTCTTGCTCTGAGTTAAATTTGGTTATTTATATTTTCCAAGGAAATTATCTATAATTTCAGATATATTTATCTAAAGCTTATGGAACTCATTCAGCAGACATTTAATGCTGCCTTCTATGGGCTGTCACTTTCAGTGACCTTCATAACTATGCTTATATTGTCCTTTTCTTCCCAATGATGTTTGTGGAGTTTTGTGGCAATGGAGTTGGAACTCATATTTGTGATTTTTTAATAATACTTGCCAGGATTTGTCTATTTGATTTATTTTTTCAATTAACTCACTCTTCATTTTATTTGTTGAGTCTGCTAGGAGAGGTTAAAAGGTTTTGTTTTACTAATCATAGCTCTTCTCTTTATCCTTTTAAATTTCTCAAATTCTATAAAGTTTGTACCATTAATGCTTATTCTTCATAGAGCAGGATAAAATCATGCATTTTCTAAGCTTATTATTTCTTGTATTATATTTTTTAGCATAAAGGGGAATGCATATCCCCTGATGCCTTTGAAGTATTTAATGACAAACTCACTTGATGACTTGACAAATTGCTTATGTGGCAAGAGAGTAATATAAGGAATGAGACCTAGAATACTGTTGCTTATGTTTATAGACAGTAAGTGGTTATCCTTTGGCAATGGTTTCTGGATATGAACAATTGGCTGGCAAAGTACATAGAAGGGTAGAATTGAACTACCATCTCTGTACAACTTTTTAAGGGGGTAAAATGGTATATTTACCTTTATTATTTCTCTAGAAAATTTAAAGAAAAATATTTTCTTCTGGCAGAGGGATGTTCAGGTGGATTCAAGCGTTTCTGTACTAAAATGTTAAATTCTAAACTCTAAATTGTTTTTAATCTTTTTAAAGTTGCGTGTTGTATCACAAGATGTGAAATTCAGCCTTTATGAATTGGATCAACTTTATGTCATCTTTAAGGTACTGTTGTTCTTCTTTAAATGAAAAATAATGCTCTTTTAGCAAAATTTTATCACAACTACTGTTTAATATTTTGATTTTTTAGCAGACATGTTTAAAAGAAAAAATCTTTTACAATCACTTTTTTCTGATTTAATGACTTTCCTTTCTATTTGTTTTAATAGAAAGAACTATTCCTATCTTGTTATTGGTGTTTGAGTTGTCCAGGATTGAAGTACCATGACCCCAGCCTGCCATATTTGGAACAGTATCAGATCGACTGCCAGCAGTTCAGAGTGTTGTATCACTTGCTGAGTCCCTGGGCTCATTCTGCAAACAGAGACTCACTAGCTTTGTGGACATTCAGATTGTTAGATGAAAACTCTGATTGCCTTATAAACTTCAAAGAATTCTCCTCTGTAATTGGTAGGCTGATGTCCAATAACTTTTCAAATCAAAAAATAAATGTACCCTTAGAAATATTTAGTACTGCCTATTATTGCCAGTTCAGTCAGATTATATCACCCTGGGTTACAATGTCTCCAGCTTTAGTAATCACTGAACATTTTTCTGTGTTTGTTGCTAAAACTAAGTATATTGATCTCATATTGCCCCAACCCTCTGAAAAGGTAAACTATTTAGATGTAGATGATTTAATGGTAAACATGAAGGAAGAGAATGTCCTGATTTTTCCACACTCCAGTACATGAATACAACAGATGGACTTTCCCCTGGAGTAAAAACCCAAACACATAGCCTAGAAAAGTAGTAGAGAAATATCCAACAAACATGTTGTAATTATGTTGTGCCTGTAAATATTGCTCTTTTGATTTTCTAGGCTCCCCAGAAATGCTTTCTTTTTACAGATTGCTCCTTGAAGAGCAAGTCTTTCTTCAAATGAGGCCAAAGGCCTCATTCACTCAAAAGAGAAAAAGAAATCTGAGGTTGGGGAAAGAGATAGAGAGTATCCTCTGAGAGAGTATTTTACTTATATACTTGAAAGAAAAAAATCTAGCCGACTGAGTGGTTGTTTGTTAGCTTAAGTAACAGAACATTTCTAAATCCCAATTCCTGGCTAGTACTGTATCTTAATCTGCTTTGCTGCAATTGAGTCAATGTTTTTTGGATACATGATTATTTCCAATTGAATTTTATTGAACAGATATAATGTACAATGGAAGTTTTACTGAAAAGCTTAAGCTGCTTTTTAAGCTGCATATTCCTCCAGGTAAGAATTTGACCACCTTTGATGATATATTGTAAGAGTTCATTCCATTTTAAAAAATGTAATTATAGATATCATTCCATTTCAACAGATAACATAATTTTAATATAAGACCATTATTTCATTGTGGCCCTGAAATCACATTACCACTACTTTTGTTGATATACATAGATACAGTGAAATCTATATAAGAGATTCTGTATAACAAATGGGTCCACAAGTTTCCATTCTAATATTGGTCAGTCAGTTTGCATATAAGAAGAGCATAGCATATCTTTTGGTTTTGGTTTTGGGACAAGTTCTCACTGTGTCACCCAGGCTGCCCTTGAATGTCAATCCTCCTGTCTCAGTCTCCCAAGTGCTTGGATTACAGGCCTGGGCCCAGCCCCTATCATTTGTATATTGGTATAATGTTGAATTTTTTGTTCTTGTTATTGTCATTACAATAGAGATTAACTTTAGACAAACTACTGAACTTGAAAAATACTATAAATCATTCAGAAAAAAATGGGATCGGGCAGCAGAGATATTAAATATTTGGAAGAAGAAGCAAAAAAGCAGCTACCATTTATTGAACACTTGCTATGTCTAGACATTTGCTTTATATGTGTCACAGTATCCCTGAAAGGTGATATTATCCTTCAAATTCTGGCGATAAGAAAACTGAGAGTTGGAAGGATTAGATTATTTGCCACAGATCACATAGCTGATAAATACATAGCTGGGATTCAAACTGAGGTCTGTCTGACTCCAAGTTCAATTTTCTTTCTATTCTAACATACTTCCTCAAAGTTCCCACCCATTCCAGTTTAGGTAAGTTCCTCGCACTGATCTTAAGAGGGTGTTTTTCTCAGGCATCCCTACTTAAAAGGCAAAAGATTTATATGATCCAAAGAGAAACCAGAGTATTACATCCTACTTAAAGAAAATAGTCTTGGGCTTTAAACTGAAGGAACATTGGAAGAAGTAGCTTAAGATAGGATAATCACAAAAATGGACATCACCTTATAATTTATCTAAAGCTACACCTAAGATCTCTTCTAAAGTCTTTTCAGGTTAGCCAGGAATCATTCTTTAACAGACCAACAAACTAAAAGCTATCTTTAACCCTTTATATAAATCACAAATAGTATTAAAAACAAAAAAACACCTAATCACCTAATTATAAAAGGAGTTTCTGTTGTCAAGTTAGGTTGCCATTGAAATGTTCAATACTTCCATCTGTTAGATGTGTCAGTAAAGGACTCGAAAGTGGGAAAAGCATTATGTACCAGTTAAGGCACAGGTGGGAAGTAAAGCAGAGAAATGGCAGCGATCACATGTTCAGAGATTTCCAAATGTCATATTTTCATATTTCAGCTGGTAATGTCTCTCAGGAAATCATTAAAAAGCAAGTAGAAGAAATAATAGAACTGAAATACATCTTGTTATTTACTATACATTAGAGCAATGTCACTTCCACATGTTTTTCCTTTTTTGTTTTCAGTGGTACTGGAGGTTGAACTCAGGGCCTTGCACTTTCTAGGCAGGTGCTCTACCACTTGAACCATGCCTCCAGCCCTTTTTGCTTTAGTTATTTTGGGGATAAGGTCTCACATTTTTCCTCAGGCTGGCCTGGACCACAGTGTTCCTATTTATTCTTCCCACATAGCTGGGATGACAGGAATAAGCCATCACACCCAGCTTTTTTTATTGGCTGAGATGGGGTTTTGAGAACTTTTTGCCCAGGCTGGGCTTGAACAGCGATCCTCCCAATCTGTAACTCCTCAGTATCTAGGATTACTGAAATGCCACACGTAACACTTACATTTTTCTTATATATAACCTTTTGTTTACTTCTGCTTCCATACATACCTAACAATTTGGGTTGTCTGCTTTCAGCTTATACCGAAGTGATAGCTAAAGATTCTTCAAAAGGAGATGAACTTTCCACAGAAGAATTACTTTATTTCAGTCAGCTTCATGGTAAATATTTGTCTAAAAGTTTAACTACTGCTGCTGCTGTTGTTTTGAGATGGGATCTCAATGTGTTGTTTAGGCTGGCCTCAAATGCCTACACTTTAGTGATCCTCCTGCTTCAGTTGCCCAAGTAGCTGGACTGCAGGCATATGCCATCAAGCCCAGCTAGGTTAACTGTCCTGATGATTAGATACTTGTAAAGATCTTCCTGGTTTAGATATTCTTTACCCAGCTACGATGAGTAAAATGTGGGTTTGTTATACCTTTTATTCTTTTGTACTACCATAGCACTTAGCATACTCTGTAAATAGTTGACTGGTTAACCAAAATGCATTTAGTGGCATTGATTTCTGAAAATTCTTGTTCATTGGAGAATTAAAAAGGACATGTATTTAGTTTGTAATTATATGAAAGAAATTTCTAAGCTGTACCAGACTGTTTTCATGCCTTGGTAAAGTACAATGAAGATGATAGAATCTTTGATGATGAACAGTCATAGCTATTATTCAGAAAGTGAATACTCACTATAAATCACTGAAAGTATAAAATACAGAGATAAGTCTGTCCCCCAGACAAACTTTGGAAGTAATATGAGCTTATTTGTGTGTCATCTGCTTCATTTTCATAAATACATACTGTGTTACAGAGGGATGAGTTCTGATTGATATACGCATGTTAGAGTGAGCATTAAAGAGACCTTACAAATCATGTAGTTGGTTAAGTCCATCCATTTTATACAGAAGGGCACTGAGGCCCAAGGAGAAGTGATTTGTACAAGGTTCATAATGAGTTATTGCCACACTCAGGACTTGTAGCTCATTCTTCTGACTTGCAGTATGTGTGTGTTTTATTTTTACTGATAATAAAAGAAATACAACTTAGTTTGAAACAAATCACAAAGAAGAAAATACCACCCATAAATAAATGTTTGATATACTTTCTTCTAGGATTTTTTTAATATGTTTCCTCATTGTCTTTCCACTATGGAGGTTGTTTACTACTTTGTCTTCTAATAACAGGTCAGGGCTTGCTGAATCAAAGAAAATAATATGTGCTTTTAAGTCTTTGTATGCATTTTTTACTTTTAGAACACACTTGTTAAATAATGTACAATGTGTACTTGCCTTCCTTTCCCTTAGTTTCCAAGTCTGCAAATGAGAAGGAAGCAGAATCAGGGAAAAATAGTCCTAAAAAAGGTATGATCTAGGAATGTCATTTTGTTTATTAAATTATTTTTTTTAGACACACTCTGGCTATGTAACCATAGCTGGCTTCAAACTCAAAATACTCCTGCCTTTGCCTCATGAGTGCTGGGATTACAGGCATGCACCATCACGCCTGATTTGAATTATTGCTTTTGTAAAAAGGCATAACTGTAAAGATGGGAGAGTAGATTCCTCTTTTTGTTGTTTATTATTGCTGTGCTTGGGCTACAGATTTGTCCTGAGAACTCATTCAGTTCCTTTGTGTAAGTTTAAAATTTTATTTTCTCACGATGCTTTACTCTCAAAGTTATAAAAATTAAAATGTACTAATTGGTAAGTAGCCCATATTTCTTTTGATCACGTGTATTTTGATTATCTATTACAAAAATAATAATCTTCATAACAGAAATTCAGACAATACATAGTCCTTGTACCCCAACTCATCCCCACCCAAAAGTAAAAGTTGAAAATATTTTTGACTATTATCCTTTCCAGACTTGTTTCTGTAGATGCATAAACTTATGTAGACATTTTAAAAAAGTAAATATTCCATGAATAATATTCTACAGTTTGCTTTTTTTATTTTGAGATACATTGTGGACAACTTTTCATGTCAGTATATTTTTGGATCTACCTTATGCTTTTTTTGTTCTTGGAAGTTTTAGCAAGGATTTATTTTAGTACAACAGGATAAAATATGGGAGTGGAGAAATATTTCCTGTTCCCCATGCAGGAAATGGGAGGAAAGACTCCACTTATGCTTTTTAATGGGTGCAGAATATGTAGAATATTTCATGGTTTGGTTTTACCATAATTTATTTCAGTAAGTAGCCCAGTACTAATGTGCATTTAGGTTGTTCCCAATTATTCTTATTGAAAGCTGTGCTGCAATTAAAAAAAATTGGCTGGGGGCAGGGGGGAGAAATAAACCAAGCCTTGTATGCACATATGAATAATAAAAGAAAAATGAAAAAAAAAAATTGGCAATACTTGAGGTTGAACTCAGGGCCTCATGCTTGCTAGGCAGGTGCTTTATCACTGAACCACTCTGTCATCCCTCTTTGCTTGGTTATTTTTGAGATAGGGTCTTGCTTTATGCCCTGACAAGCCTGGACTATGATCCTCCCGTTTCTGCTTTCCCACATAGCTAGGATGATAGGCACATACCACCACTCCCAGCCATGGGTTCAGATGGGGTCTTGCAAACTTTTTGCCCAGGCTGGCCTCAAACTGCAATCTTCCCAATCTCTGTCTCCCAAGTAGCTAGGATTACAGGTGTGAGCCATCACTGCACTCAGCAAAACAGACGATTTTTTATACTTAAATTTTAGGATAATTTTACAAATATTTCTTTAGGGTAGAATAAATTCAAAGACGTATAGGAATGCTAAATTAAATAGTATACACATTTAAGATTTTGATAGAACCCATGAAATTGCTCCCAAAAGCCCATCATTCTTTTGTGTTTTTGAAAAATACTTAGCTAAAAAATAATTAATTGCTAAAGATCTATTTAAATATAATAATCTTCCCAGTATTTTTACCCAGTTTTCAAGGAATCTTAAATAATTACTTAAAAGTCACAATATAATGTTGACTAAACTCTTGAATTAGTGTATATTAATTGTTTTTTAATCTAAATATATCCTTCTCCCTCCTCCCCATGTTTTCCTGTTCCCCCACTTTCCCAAAGTAAACATTTTAGTCTAAATGGCAATGGAGGAGGTATTCTGAGAGCAAATGAATGAGATCAAAAGTGAATTCACATCTTTTCCTGGATTAAAAGAGATAGAATCTTATATCTCAGCAAAATATCTTTCAATCATAATTGTTCTTTTAGAGGTTTGGATAAATATAGTAGGCTATTCATTACAAAATGGTTTTACTCCCCTTTCTTTTCCTTTTCAGGCAAAAGAAAAATTGATATTCAAGCATATCTAAATCAGTGGCAAGATGAGCTTCTCAAAAAAGAAGAAAACATAAAACATTTACCAAGAATGAATCAGGTACAGTATTTTCAAATAGAAAATTCTAGGTTCTTGCTTTTTTGTGTGAATATGGACATAACCAACTTTAAAATAACTAGCATACTATTATAAAAATAGTTAATCTGTGTAATTATCTTTGTATGTTTCAGATAACCACAAGCAAAAGAACAATATTTCAAATTTTTTTTACTTCAAACACTTAAATGTATCTAGTATTTTATATAGTCCCTCTGCTATGAATTTGTACTTATAGAAAAATGAATAGATAACATTTACAGCATTAGTTGAAATTATCATTTACCCAGTAAACTGGTTATTTAGTGCCTACTAAATGCCAAGCCCATTGCTAGTTACTGGGAATAAAAAATTAGTAAAATAGGTCACATCTTGGTGCCTAATGATCTTGTATTTGAACCTGCACAGGCATTACTATTAGTAGTCTTTAAACCACTGTTGACACAAATTTTAAATTCATCTCTTTCTCATACACTATCCAGTCAGAATATGTTCTCATATTTTTAAAGTAAAATCCAGTTGATACAGATAATAAGGATCTCCGAAGCATAACCAAAAATGAGAACTATGAAATAGCTTAGTATTTCTCAATGGACTAGGTAATTTGACAGTTGAATAAATACTTTTTAAGTGAATCAATATGGGATATTATTCTAAAATTATAACTGAACAGTACTATAGACTAATGAAGAACAAAATAAGCATTTGTTGCAATATATTTTATGAAGTATATCTGTTGTATTTGCTTTTTGTTTACAGATAAACTTTTCTGGTTGTATGATTGACTTACAGGACTCTTTTGTTGGAATTGCTTTTTTTTTTTTTTCACCTTAAGGTCCCTTTTATTTCTGGCCATTTCTTTACAACCATGAATACAGGGACAACTCCAAAATGTACTTCCCAAGCCAAAGTGCCCCTCTAGAAATTCATATTCATATTTCTAACTCCATTAGATGCATCTCTCTAAAGATTCTAATCCCCTAGTCACCTTTTCTTTTCCTGCCTATCCTGAGGGAATTGCTTTTCTTATATTGATAAATTTTTCTAGTAATGTCTATGGATGATCTAGTGGCAATTAGTAGACTAACTAGTTTCTTCCCACTTTTGCCCACCTCTGCCTTTAACAAGAAGCATGTCCAGATGGGTTCCTTAGAGCAACCTTGTACAATTAAATAGGTTCCAGAAGTCATCCTTACCTAAATTGAAGTCATTTTAGCTAAGCTGCCTACTCTAGGTCTTTGAGGAGATCAAGTAGAACTTGTCCTTAATCCTTTTGTTAAAAACTGGTTAATTAATTAATTATTTACATGTAAAGAAATATGAAACTTTCCCTAATTAAAAGTGCCACATAGCATTGGAGTAATACTGGCAGGCAAATTGCCCAGGAATTGGTCTGGATATATGCAGGAGGACTTAAAGGAGATGTTCTTCCATGGTTCATATGCATCTTCCTAGGACCAAGATTCATTATTCAGTTCTAGGGTGAGGATTATATGCTATAAATTCCAAATTCTCTTTATATTTGCTAAGTCAAATATTAAAATGTCAATTCCAATTTGTGTCTTCTAGTCACAATTTATTCAGTTTTCAAAGACCCTCTATAATTTATTTCATGAGGATCCCGAAGAAGAGTCATTGTATCAAGCCATTGCTGTTGTAACCAGCCTTTTGCTAAGGATGGAAGAAGTTGGAAGGAAACTACATAGTCCTACATCATCAGCCAAAAGTTTCTCTGCTACAGACTGTGCTTCTAGAGGACCCAGTCAGGGGAAAACAGAGAGTCCTGTGGAGAAAGACCCTTCCTCTCAGAGGGAGGAACCTCAGTGGTCGTTTGCATTTGAACAGATTCTTGCATCTCTGTTGAATGAACCAGCCTTAGTGAGGTTTTTTGAGAGACCCACAGATTTAAAAGCTAAGCTAGAAAATGCAAAATCCTCTCAGTTAAGGCTTAGAACCAAGATATAAATTTTTCACCTCGCATAGACAAGTTTACCAAGATTCCTGGAGAGAGAGAGAGAAATACTCAGAAGCACAATGATTCATTCCTTTGTGGTGATCTCAAACTGTGATATTCTCAAAAACACTTTTTTATGTCACAAAATATGTAGTATCAGGGGAGTATGCTCAATACAACCACCAGAGGGCACCACCATATCATCTTTAGTAAGGAAATTACTAGATTGTGCTGCTATTTACATGTAATTACTTATGATTTTGAAAAGTTGGTGTTATGTTTACTAGTAATGTTGACATATCATGTCAGTAAACCTCCATATTGCCTCAGTTCTATAAAAATGCTTTACAAAACTGGACTCTTAGATCCATATCCTTAATTACCTAGGAGACTGCCATTCGGGGCCCTCATTTTCAAGTTACCTAGCTGAAATACTATTAACTTTTTAAAGTTAAATTCATGGAGTCTAGTAAATTGATTTTTCAGTAACTTCTGCATTCTCTCTACTTGAGGGGTTCAGAAGCTGCTGGCTCACACTGCTAACTCTGGTACTGATAAAAACAAATGAAGGACTCAAAACTCTGGGCAGCTATAAAGAAAAAAGTCATTGGATTTAGATTTAATCTGGATAAAGTCAGCCTTTTGTAAAGGGTTAAGAAACAATTTATTTAGCCATATAAGTCTTATTAGACTGAAGAATTACTAGAAATTCTTCAGAGCACTGCTGTTTGTGGCATTAGTCTCAGAGTAGCTTGTGATTGCTTTAGATTTTGAATTTTCACCAGTAAGGCTTTAATTTACATTAGATTGGAAAGAATAGTTACACTAAGTTTGAATTGTTGTAATAGCCTGATAAGCACATAAACCGCACTTACATGTGATATTTGCTGCCACGGTAATGTATAGAATTTCATGCTGCTTATAGTCCAGTCATTACATGAAGTCCATTTAGAGATATAATGGACTTTGTTAGCACTTTAAAAACAAAATAAGTAAACCACACCTGTCCAGTCTTCTGCCCTATTTCTGACAAGAACAATTTATTAAGAAGTTGACTTAGGAAATAGGGAGGAAATGATCCATTGGAGCCTCTTTTTTTTTTTTTTTTTGAGCCTCTTTCTTTACGGAAGACTTTGGTTTTAAGTCCTTTGACTTTTCTAGATGTGAAACAATGAATGGTCAGAAGTCCTTCATAGTGACCCTTTCTGAGAAGGAATTGTCTCAGTTAGCCTTTAGCAAGAATCTACTGTGAGCAAAACCTAACACAGGGGGCTTTATCACCATAGAATATGTTTTCAAAGAAGTTTGAGAATTTTCAAGTTGAGAATTGCAAACTCCTGAATTGGTTTTGACCAAACACTTACTAGTTAACATCTTTAAGATGATTTGATCACTTTGTCTTTTCAAGGAAATTACTACTTACAGAGATAGTTGATAAATAAGCATCTATGCCTTTATTCAAATTATTTGGAAATATGTCCAAATTTTAAAGTTTAGTTAATAGTTTATATGAACTATCACACATCTGCTATTGTGCAATGATTAATTATAATACAATAGATCTAGAAAGACATATGGTCTGTGCTTATATACAAAGGCACTATTACACACACTTTGTTAAATATTTTGTCTGTTATATTTACAAATAGTACTTTCTTAAGAGTATATGTTATTAATATTTGATATTCTAAAGTCAGAATAGTGAAAAATACTAAGAATTGTATTTTAGCCTACATTAATTAAAAGTGAATACTTAAAGAGATTTTTGAGTTGCACAAATAAATACAAGTTAAAAAGAAAAAAATATTTTCTGAGTCCACAGGAGAAATAAACTGAACACATTATAGTTTTGTTGTTGCTGCCTTGATAAGTAAATGAGTTGTTCTTAATATTAAAAATCCTATGTTTTGTCAAACTGAACCAGTTCATTATACCTTATGCATAAATGTTATAAGGTGATTTAATTGTCTTTATAAATAAATATTATAAATCTGTTATATTAAACATTAAAAATTGTTTATTTAAAAAGATCAGTATTGTTTATTTTGATATATTTTTTACTCTTAAATGCCACTTGAGGATTTCCCTTCTATATCAGTTTAAAGTTCAGTTGCAAAGAACAGAATTCACTCTTAATTAGTTTAGGCAGGAAAATATTTATTACTGGATATTAAGTGGCTTACGTAAGTATCACATGGACTAAATTGAGTCTTGGGTGGTATTTTTTTTTGGTTTGGGGAGAGTTTTGGTAGCACTGGGATTTGAACTCAGGGCCTTACACTTGCTAAGCAGGTGCTCTACCACTTGAGGCACTCCACCAACCCTAAACTGAGTTTTCAAGAGCAAGTTCCAAAGCCATGCCACTCCCAGCCCACCAGGGAATTGCTAACTGTTCTGTGATTAGGAAACTGCTCCTTCCTACTGCCAGATGAAAAGTCATCACTGTTGCTGCTACATACAGAACCAGGCTCTACCTGCTATGATTTACACCAGCAAAATAAATGCTATGCCCCTCTGCCTCTCAACACCCACGAATTTTGACTAAATTGCAACAGGGCAGCCAAACATCTTTATAACCATGTTTACCAGCAGAGATGGAAGAAGCATACCTCACTTCTGATAGTCAAATCTCATATGCATGCATCTAATTTACCTATAATAAACCTAGAATCATAGTTGTAAAGGATTCTGGGAAATGTACTTTTAGCCTTGGCAGTACAGGAAAGCACGCTAAGAGGGTGGAATGGACATTGAGCTTTTTATTGCTGCATGAAGAATTAGCACAACACCCATTTATCACCATTTCAGTGAGTCATGACTGTGAGATCAGCTTAGCGAGACCCTCTGACTAGGATTTCATACGGTTGCAACCAAGTTGTCAGCCAGGCTGGTTCTCAAATAAGGGCTCAACTGGGGAAGATTCCATTTCCAAGCTCACTCAAGCTGTTGGCACAATTCATTCCCTTATGGTTATAAATCTGGAGGCACAGATTCTTGCTGGTAGTTAACTGGAGGCCACTCTCCTCTTCTGAAGGCTTCACTCAGCTTCTGTAGGCTTCCCATAGTTCACTCCATGTCGGATTCTCCAAAATGGCTACTTCATCAAACCAGCAAGGAGTCTCTAGAGCAAGTCTTACATAACTCTAGAGCAAGAGTGTCATATAATCGCAGTAGTGGCACCACTCCCTTTGCCATGTGCTGTTGATTAAAAGCAAGTAATAGGTCCTGCCCACATTCAAGGGGGGAGGATTACTGAAAGGCACAAACATCAGGAGGCAGGTATCGTGAGAGGGTGCGCCATAGAGTCTTAGAGTCTGCCTACCCCAAGCACTAATCTATGCTATTAACTATGTTGTCTTTCACCATGCAACACACCCTTCTCCTACTTCTAAATAACAGCTAATCATAACAGCAGTTTGCTCCTGCCTGTCATACCATAAATTTCCCTCATGAACAAAAGTACACTAATCTCTCCTAAGGGAAGGTTCAAGTTTCTGTCAGTTACTTGAATCCATCCATGGCTGAGGTTCTGTCCTCCTAATTCAGTCTCAATCCCATCTTGATAACCTATAACGTGGACTAAATGACTAAATTATAAAATTAATTAACATCAGCTCACCTTTTATTTTTAAAAAAAAAGGAATTTACTTAAGCATGACAAGGGACAAACTCTGGATGACTACTACAGTCCTCATTTCTGCAACTGGTTAGGAGACTATATTGTGGAGGTTTCTTCTAATCATAATTTGGATTGACTTTTGACATACACTTCTGTGAATTTACACCTGTAACCATGACAATTAGAGTGCTGAATAGTTCCACCACCCTAACAAAACTCCCTCATGCCATCCCTTTATATACTCTCTCCCCACCCCTAGCCAACCACTGATCACTTCTTTATCCAGCTTGGAAAAGACCAAATTTTGCTTACTCAGCATCTCTGCCCCTTATAGTCATGTGACCAAAGGAATGGTCAACCAGATCCTTCCACCTAGAATTTCTCAATGGCAAGCAGGAGGTAAAGTCAAGAATACACTACATTCTGGTGACAGCAGTGGCATCTTCGCATCAATACTGTAGGTCTGAAGTAGGTTTCAGAATGCTTTTGACTGCCCTGACTATAACCCTTCCCCTTTTCAGGAGGAACTTAATAGTTCAGTAGGTTTTTTGTTTGGTTGGTTGGTTGGTTTTTGGTGTTATTGTGGGGAACTGGGGGAGGCGCTTTTATAAGCTGGAATATTTCTTCAGCTTGAAGTGGACCAGATACCTGTGGCACTAGGGGCTCTGTAGCACCAGATCCCTAATAGCAAGGCAAATTATTCCAGTAATATAATCACCAGAGGAAGTGCGTTTTCTCCTTCAGCTCACATTGTGCTCAAGTTTCCACTTCTGCGCTAGAGCGTCTTTCCCCTTTCCCATCAAGCAATAGATTTCCTAGCTCCTAATTCCACTTGTCTTCCTTTGCAGGTGAAGTCTTTTCCTTATGGCTGCCCTTCAGCTCTTGATCTTTCCAGTGCTCTGCAGTTCCCTATGACTTATCTAGCTTTTTAACAAGTCCTATTTGGGACTAGTGATTAAATTTTGATAAACGACCATCATTCCTGAATACTAATCTATCTTTTGCGTAGGCTGTACATATTCTTCATATCTTTGGTGCACACTCAT
The DNA here is from genome assembly GCF_047511655.1 of Castor canadensis. Classification (NCBI taxonomy): domain Eukaryota; kingdom Metazoa; phylum Chordata; class Mammalia; order Rodentia; family Castoridae; genus Castor; species Castor canadensis. The sequence continues at coordinate 47,344,855 of NC_133405.1, read as the reverse complement.
GTCTGTCATTTCTCAAAGAGTATTGTATTGACAGTTCAATAAATTCACCTTGGCCTTTTCTGCCATAGATGGCCCTCACTACACTGGTTAGGGAGCAGATGTGGTTTAGCTGTCAGTTGCTGGTTGTGGCTATTTCAAGTATGCATTCATAAACTAAAAAATGAGCCACTAATGTATTTGCAGAGCCAATGAACTCATTGAGATGAATTCAAGGTAAAACTATATCTTGACTCCATAAGCCCTGACTCTCTGGCCAATGGATGATTGGATGACCATTGTGTTCTAACCCTCCCAATACCCCATTTCAGATCCAATAATCTCTGAAAAGTCTGAGTACATCCATTTGTTTAGAGCATAGTTTCCCTGGTAAATGACCATAAGCCCCTCTGACTAGAAAGAAAAAGGAAAGCTAAAAGATTTACAACATACACTTATGATATTGCAGCATCCTTCCTCAAAGGCACCTGGCTTTCCCTTTGAGGGCCTCTGGCTACATGAACCGACTCAGGTCAAGTCCACAGATTGGGTGAGAGGCCATGAATCTGCATCATGACAATCCAAATTAGGTATTTATTCACCAGCTAAAGAAACGTTTTGACTATATAAATCAAGTAGGAATTAGTATGTTGTTCATTCATTTTGAACTAAAACTGAAGAACAATTAGCTACTACCAGACTTCTCTGAAAGTCAAAATATTCAGATTACTTTGCTCCTTATCATATTAACCATGCTTACGTCATCTGTGTTCATTATGGTCTCTGCCATTCTGGGTTCCTATCATTCTCCCTGAAATTAGTAGATTCCTGTCAATGGCAGCATACAGCCTATATTGTAGGATGTTTCAAGAGTAGTAAGGCTCCTCTCCTTGCTGCACTTTCCAATGTCTTGGGGAAGCAAGGTAAGGATGACAGTGAGGGGACCATGTATCATAAACATACCCCAGCAGTTTTAAGCCTGCACATCATACCAAAGAATAACTGGCATATCAACTTCATTTCATATGAGCTAATTTTGAGCCTTGGCTTTAGTCAGCCAACAGAGTAAATGGAACCACTTCCAATTAGGCAAGCTAGTAATTGAATCCAGAATCTCTGAAAAGTGTGAAGATGTTGATATATTCAGCTTAATCTAAAATTACTTCCCTTCCATATAGCATCCTCAATACATTCCCACATATATTCTCCCAGATTTCTGCTATTAGAAATTATCAAAATCTTGTGATTCTTGTCTCCTTCCAGTTCAGGCTTCAGATTTATGTCCATGGGGAATACTCCAATCTGACAAGCTGTGTCTGGAAGCAGCAGGAGGTGGTAGAGGTGGCACATGAGAAGATCTGACAGTCCCCTGAAAATAACTTCAGGGTCTTCAAGCAAGGCACGATCAGCCTCCTCAAATAGGGCCTGCTTCTGCTGCCAAGAAAGGCTCATTGGTGAAGTAGAGTCATCTGAGTCCACCCAGATGTCTCCATTTCTATTCTTGGGGTCTTAATTTCTGCCAATAATTATCCTTACTTTCACAAAAGTGACCACATAAGGCTGCAAATTCAATGTGTATTATAACTTAACAACCCATAAGATCAGACTAATTTTCAGCTACATCAACTCTGACAACAAGAAGTAAGAAATAAGCTGGACATGGTGGTACGTTCCTGTAGTTCCAGACACTTCGGAAGTTTAGACAGGAGGATGGCTTAAGCTCAGGAGTTTAGGGCCTGCCTGGACAACATACGGAAACCCTGTCTCTTAAAAGCCGAAATGAGTACAGAAACTCATAGTCCTCTGTTCCTTCAACTGATAATTTTAATCCTGAGTTTGTCCCTTTCTTCAAACTCGAGAGCATAGTTAGAAGTTAGCCCACTTTACAGTTCTTGGGTTCATTTTTAATCCCAAAATAATCCGTAGTGGCAGCTATCTGCTCCATCTACATTGCCTTCAGTAGGTACTTCATTAGGTACCCACTGGTGATAATTTCATTGGTTTGCCATTGTGTGCCATGGATTACCAGAACCTCATTTTTCTAATACTAAGAAAATTATTACTATTTTCAAACTCAACCAGGTTATCTAACCAATGCAATTTTCCAACTTCCTTGAAATACTGTTGCCTGCAATCACTCTAGCTAGTTTAAAGAGGAAGCCATTTAATACAGGATATCAAATGGTTTGCAGAAACATTTAGGAGGGATGAAGAAACAGATGTTAAATTGAGCCTTTGAGGATGACTCTTAAAGGCACATCACAAAACAAGCGTATCAAAAACAGCTGTTGTCTTTCCACACAGTCAGGAAGTTCCTGGTTCCAGAGCCACAGTCAGGAAGCCATTACAACTGCTACCAGCTCCCGGATCTTGCTATGCTATGTATCATAACCTGCACCACCAAAATGGGTGCAGCCTGTCCTGCCTCTTGACTCCTGTGCAGTTAATGACTGGACCCTGGGACCTCTACCAGCTCTGCTGGAGAATAACTAACCCCCTTAACCACTGTGCCTGTAAGCAGAGGCAGCAAAATGAAATAAAAGCCATGTTACACCTTCCAAATCTCATGCAAGTGCATGGGATTGGCTTGATCTAAATCATTCAGAGCCTCAGTTGCAAAGGAGTCTGTGCATGTCTACTGTCCACGATACGGGATGACACTGGGGTGTGAATGCAGTGCAGATGAACACCAAGCCATGTTCACACTGTCCTTCAGCAAAGACAGTCTATTTGCCTTGAGCCTTAATTCAATGGGAAGCTCAGAGTTCTTTCTGTGATTCTGTCCCTGTTTTCTCACATTTCTCTGAATTATTCTCTAGACTCTTCTAAATGCACACAGGCATCATGAGACCTCTAAGAAGTACCTGCTCAAAACCTCCACCACCTCACTATCTTCTAAAATTAAAATACATTGAGCATATGATGATCAAAAAATTAATTTTTCCTCAAGATTTGTGAGGCTATAGAAGAGAAAGTTCACATCAAGGAGCACATGGCCATCTGCCATTTCACTGGTCCCCAGCATTCTTCCTTACTTTATCTTGAAGCTGGTCCCCTAAAGTTCATGTCCTGCCCAACCTCCTTCCTCTCCACATGTGATTCTCCCCACCACATGCAGCCCTTAGATTAACACAGCTCAATCCCCCACTGCTCTTGAGTGCCAAAGTCCATTAGCCCTGTGTATATTTTTTTCAGCTTCCCTTTAAGTGACAATGAACAAAGGATTTTTTTTCCTGTTTCATTTCAACTTTTATCTAATTCACTCAATTTGTTAATGCTATATTTTATGAAAAATAGCTTATTTTCTTGTGTTTTCAAAAAGAGTAAGAAAGTAAAAGGAACAAGAAATATATTGTTCTTTCCCCACCTCAGGAAACTGGTGCTTTCTATGCTCCATTATTTCTGGAACCTATTCGAGTTACTGATTAACGCTATCCTAAGTCTGTCAGTGTAACCAGTGAAACCCGCTCATGTCCTTGCTTGTCACTCCTAGATGAGTCTCCTTACAGGATTACAATTAAAAAATGGAGTTAGCTATGGTTCTCTTCTTCCTATTTAAACTGGAAATTCTCAGAGGTCCTGAGCAATTATTCCTCTCCTAAGCCAAGACCTGAAATATTATTTCACATTGAAAGTGAATAAATACTGACTTTTGTCTTCATACTAATTGATTAAAGTCGATTTGGTTATGAGGGATTTGTACCATTATAAAAGGCCTGGAGGATCTTGTTCACCCTTTGTGCCATCTCTGAAGCAGAAAGTGAGCCCTCACCAGACATTGCATCAACTTGCCCCTTGGTCTTAGACTTCCTGGCCTACAGAACTATCAATAATAAATTTGTGTTGTTTATAATTTACCCAGTCTGAAGTACTTTGTTATAACAGCCCAAAAGCACATATACATACATTTTTTAAGTTTTCTTGCTAGCTAATGAGTTTTTAGTTCCTTATATGATTTGGATATCAGATGAATAGTTTGCAAGTAATTTCTCCTAATCCATGGATTATTTCTTCACTCTATTAATTGTTTCTTTTGTCACCTAGAAGCTTTTAGTTTGATTCATTCCCCATTTGTATATTTTTGCTTTTGTTGACTGTGCTTTTGGGTTCGTAGCCAAAAAAATCATTGCCCAAATCAATGTCATGGAATTTTTCCCCCATGTTTTCACCTAGTAGTTTTACAGTTTCAGCTCCCATAATTAAGTCTTTAATCCATTTTGAGGTGCTTTTAGATGCAATTTCATTATTTTGTATGTGTATATACAAATTTCCCAATAATTTATTGAAAAGACTGTATAAGTTGCTTTTCTTATTGCTGTAACAAAATAACTAAATGAAACAACCTAAGGCACCTGTACACCAATGTTCATCGCAGCACTACTCACAATAGCCAAGCTTTGGAAACAACCTAGGTGTCCTACAACTGATGAATGGATCATGAAATTGTAGTAAATATGCACAATGGAGTATTACTCAGCCATAAGGACATGTGGTTTGAAGGTAAATGAATGCAAATTGGAGGACATCATATTAAGTGAATTAGGCACAATCAGAAACATAAAGGCCACGTGATTTCTCTCCTCTGTGGAAAACAGATCTAAAGATAAACATATATACAAAAACAAGCATGATCATATACAAACTCAGATGTAGAACATGTTTGTAACAGTGGAACTGCTCTATGGAACTCGGGGGAAAAGGGGACAGGGAAAGAGAATCAGTACTATCGCATAACATAAGATGTGAAGGTAGAGGATAAAAGGATGTGTATTGAAAGCCGTTGAAAAACGGGGGGGAGTGATAGGTAAAGGGGTAAGGAAGAGTAATGGAAGGGGTTGAATGGACCAAAGTGAAGTACATCCACAGCACGGGTACACTGAGACACCCCTTTGAATGTCAACTTAAATATTAATAATGAAAACAAGGACTGTAAAATAGGTACAGTGTGTAGGGGGGGTAACAGTGGGAGGGGAAGGGTGAAGGAAGGAGATTAAGGTGATAGTATATGGTAGATGGACTTCATATACCTATATGAAACAGAACTAAGAAACCTCTTTCAGTTGCTTTAAGTGGAGTGGGGAGGGGTTTAAGGGGAAAAGACGATGGGGACAATGTAACTAATGTACAATATAAGTTGAATCAAAATTTTCATTATGAACTCCCCCATGTAAAATGAATATATCCTAATAAAAATTTTATTTTAAAAAAGAAGGGGACTAAGGTAGAAAGAAGAAAAACAGAGATGAAACATTTCAGGTTATAATGTATATATACATGGAAATGTCAAAAGATGGGATACAATAGAGACACCTGTACACCAATGTTCATCGTAGCACTACCCACAATAGCCAAGCTCTGGAAACAACACAGATACCCTACAACTGATGAATGGATCAAGAAAATGTGGACTATATACACAATGGAGTATTACTCAGCCATAAGGAATAATGACATGCGGTGTGAAGGTAAATGGATGTAATTGGAGGACATTATGTTAAGTGAAGTAAGCCAGGCCCAGAAACACAAAAGGCATGTTTTCTCTCTTATGTCAAAGATAGATCCAAAGGTAAACATAGACATTAAAATCAAGCATGATCACATACAAACTCAGATGCAGAACATGTTTGTAACAGTGGAACTACTCTATGGAACTCAGGGAAAGAGAGAAAGGAAAGAGAACGATAGAGCATCAGTAATTTCACATACCATAATTATGTGAAGGTAGAGGATATAAGGATGTGTACTGAAAGCCGTTGAAAAACAGGGGTTGGGAGGTAAAGGGGTAAGAGAGAGTAATGGAAGGGGCTGAACAGATCAAAGTGAAGTACACCCACAGTGGGCATACACTGAGAAACCCCTTTGAACAACAACTTAAATATTAATAATGAAAGCCAGGACTGTGAAATAGGTATAGTGTGGGAGGTAACAGTGGGAGGGGAAGGGTGAAGGAAGGAGAGTAAGGTGACAGTATAAGGCAGATGGACTTCATATACCTATATGAAACAGAACGAAATAACCTCTTGCAATTGCTTTAAGTGGGTGGAGAGGGGGTTGAGGGGGAGAGACGATGGGGCAATGTAACTAATGTACAATGTAAGTCTAATCGGAATTGTCACTACGAATCACCCCCTGGATAATGAATACATCCTAATAAAAAATTTACTTAAAAAATAAAATAGAATTTAAATTAAAAAAAAAGAAGCAAGCTAAGGAAGAAAAAGATTTATTTAGGTCATGGTATCAGACGTTTCAGCCCATCACGACAGGGAGGGCATGGCAGAAAAGATTATTTCACAGCATGGCAACCAGGAAGCAGAAAATAAGGAAGGAACTGGGAACCAGCTGTAACCTTCAAAACTACACCCCTCACTCCAGTGGCCTACTTCCTTCATTTAGGCCCCATCTCCTAAAGTTTCGAGAACCTCCCAAAATAGCACCACCAGCTGATGACCAAGCTTTCCCTGTGGGGGACATTTCATATTCAAACCTTAGCACTGTCTTTTCCCCATTGTGTGATCTGAGAGACTTCATTGAAATCCACTGACCACAAACACTCAGGTTTATTTTTTATTCTTTTTTTTTTTAGTGGCACTGGAGTTTGAACTTAGGGCCTCACGCTTGCTAGGCAAGGCGCTCTACTGCTTGAGTCACTCCACCAGCCCTCAGGTTTCTGTTTTTACATAATCCTTTAAAAAATTTCTTTAGGGAAAGGGCTGTCGTAACTTCCCTTGGTATATATTTCAATGAGGAAGTCATTTCTTCCCAGAAGTTGTCCAACGTCTACTTTTCAGTGCACATTCTTGTTCTGACTTAGACAAAAAGCCAGTACAGGTCGACTTTTTATTTTTCCTCAAATAATAATAATAGGGTTTTTTTTAAATAGTTTTTTTAAAAAAAAAATGAAAACAAGACAGATATTCTTGAAAAAGCAAAATGTTGGTGATGAAGAACAGCTGCCAGGGAGTTCAGAGCGGAGTGGGTGTGACCATAAAGAAGCAGCACAGGGAGCCTTATGAGGCCAGGGAACTCCTGATTGCGGTGGTGGCTGCATGAAGCATGTTAAAGCTTAAAGGACTGCACAGCAAATGAAAAGTTCCATTCTATAGCGTGATAATTTAAAAAGAAAACATTTTAAAGGAAAAGAATTTTTGTACTGCATAGAACATATCTGGAAAGACACAGAAGGTGCACATTTCAGTAGTTTCCTCCAAGTAGGGCAAGTGGATAGCTGGAGAACCGGGGCTGGAGAACTATCCCTGTTCTTGCTTACCTTCTGTATGGTTTGAATTTTTTTGAGTCACAATCTCCCCATGTAGCCTAGGCTGGCCTCAAACTTACAATCTTCCTGCCTCTTCCTCCTAAGTGCTGGGATTGCAGCTGTGTACTACCATTTCTGGTTTTAAAAATAGATTTGTTTTGAAAGTTTAAATAAATTATGTCATTATATAAACCCAAAGTATACATTTAGATGTATCCTTGTCAAGCCACCACTCATGGCATATATATATAATATATAGCCTCCTCCTTCCCTCTGCTTATTCTCATCCCTCTCCCTTCTCTCCAGAGACAACTACAATTCTGACTTCTAAAATCACAAATTAGTTTTGGGTATTTAAAAAAATGTTATAAGTAGAATCTCACAGCTACGGCACAATGTAGATTCTTCTTGGCTTCTTTAATTCAATGCTATGCTTATGGGATTCATTTATATAGTGCTTTATTTCGGTGTGACATTTCACTGTATGGATACAGTAGAAACATTTTTTTCCATTCTTGTGTTGCTGGAGATTTGGGTTCCTTCCAGTCTTGGAATATTACAAATACTGTGACTGTGAACATTCTTGTATTTGTCCTTTGGTGCCCATATTTATGCATTTCTTTTGGATATTTACATATCTAGGAATGGAATTACTGGGGCATCTGAGAACTCTATGTTTAATATTTTGAGGCACTGCCAAATTGTCCTCCAAAATGGCTGAACCATTTTACATTCTCAGCAGCTATGTGTGAGGCTCCTGGGTTTTTATGTGCATCCTTGCTAACACTAGTTACTGTCTATCTTTTTATTATAGCCATCTTAGTTGGTATAAAGTGATATCTTATTGTGGGATTTATTTATTTATTTATTTATTTGTTTATTTATTTATTGGTGGTACTGGTGGTCCTTTTTGCTCTGGTTATTCTGAAGATAGGATCTTGCTTTTACCCAGGCCAGCCTGGAATGTGATTCTCCTATCTTCCACTTCCTCCCATCACTGGGATGATGGGTGCGGGCCACTATGCCCAACTTGTTTCCATTAAGATGGAGTTTCACAAAGTTTTCTGCCCAGGCTGTCCTGGAACCATGATCCTCCCTATCTCAGCCTTCTGTGTAGCTTGGGATGACAGGCATACACCACAGTGCCCAGCTATTTGTTAAGATGGGGTCTCATGAGCTCTTTGTTTGGGCTGTCCTTGAAGAATGATCTTCCCGGTCTCAGCCTCCCAAGTAGCTATGAATACAGGCATGAGCAATTAGCAACTCGTTTTTTTTTTTTTTTGAGACACAGTATTGCCATGTAGTCCAGATTGGCCTTGAATTTGTAATGCCTCCGATACCTGAATGCTGGGATTATGGGTGTGAACCACCCCACCCAGCTTCTCATTGTGGTTTTGATTTGTACTTCCCTGATGTTTACATATGTTGAACATCTTTTTATGTTATTGTTACTTGTTATGGGATGAATTGTGACCCCCTCCCCTCAAATTCATATATTGAAGTCCCAACCCCAAATATCTCAAAATGTGACTTTATTTGGAGATAGGACCTTTAAAGGAGTGATTAACTTAAACATGAGACCATTATTGGTGTCTTAATCTGATATAAATGATGCCTGTATAAGAAGAGAAGAGGCTAAGCTTAGTGGCACATGCCTGTAATCCTATCTATTCAGGAGGCAGAGATCAGGAGAACCACGGTTTGAAGCCAGCAGGGAAAAATAGTACATGAGACCTTATCTCGAAAAAAAAAAATCACAAAAAGTGGGCTGGTGGAGTTGCTCAAGATGGAAGCCCTGCGTTCAAACCCCAGTACCACAAAAAAGAGAGCTCTCTCAGGAGTACATGTGCACAGATGGACAACCATATTCTGTTAGTTACTTCTTCTTAGCTGTAACCAAAATATCTGAAAGAACACTTTAAGGAAAGAAAGATTTGGGGCCCATGGTTTCAGAGAGTTCAGCCCCTAGTTGTTTGACCCCATGCACTTGGGCAGAACTTCACGGCAGTGGACAAGTGTGGAGGAGGTTCTTCATCTCATGGTGGACAAGAAGCAGAGAGAAAGGAAAGCACTGACAACCAGCTGTAACCTTCAAAGACGTGCCCCCATGACCCACTTCCTCCAGCTAGGCCAGCCTCCTAAAGTTTCCAACACTTCCCAAAATAGCACCACAAGCTGAGGACTAATCATTCAACAGATAGGCCTGTGGTGGACATTTCATATTCAAATCACAGCATTCTAACCCTGGCCCTTAAAGGCTTACAGCCACCTCATACAGCAAAATGCATTTAGTCCATCTTCAAGAGTCCCCAAAGTCTTAATGGTCCCAACATTGTTCAAAAGTCTAAGTTCAAAGTCTCCTCTGAGACTCAAGGCAAACTCTTGGCTCTAAGCCCCTGTAAAATCAAAAAGAAAATAACATACTTCCAAGATGCAATGGGCACAGACTAAACATTCCCATTCCAAAATAGGAGAATAACAAGAAAGGATTGGATCAAAGCAAGACTGAAACTCAGCAGGGAAAACACTGAATCCTGTAGCTCCATGTCCAACCTCCACAGCACAAGATGGCATGATGTTAGCCCTGCTTCAGTAGCCTTGCTATTTGCAACCTCATGGCCTCTATATTAGTCTGGCTCCACTCCTTGTCTGTGACTTTCCTTGGCAGACTGTCCACATTCCTAGCATCTCCAAGCTTCCTAAGCTCTCCATTGCAGCTTAGGCTTCACCCTCACAGCTTCCCACATCACCCTCTGGGGAGGCCTGCAGGGATTTGTACCCTGTCACACAACACCTGAACTCCCAGGTCTTTCTTTGAAATCTCAGTGGAAGCCTCCATGACTTCAGAACTCTTAGATTCTGCATGATTGCAAACCCACCATCATGTGGACAAGGCCCAGGTCCACTGCCATCTCAAGTAGTAACTCGACCCACTTGGACCAGGACTACAGCACCCTCTGAGGGCCTGGGCACCAAAGCAGGGTGAAAGTAATCCTAGGGAAACACTGCCCTAGGCTGCTGTTTGCAAGCATGGTACCCTGGGGGCACCCTCTTCTCATGAAAAGTCTTTCAAATAAGTTTACTCTTTCATACCCTTTAATCTGAGAAGAGTGGGGTCTGACCAGTTCCTGAGATGCCCTCAAGGCATCTTTCCTACTGTCCTGATGCAAAGTAGTTGGCTAACCTCATAAGAAACCATACCTTTCTTAGCCACAATTTTACAGGGGCTTTTAAAACTAAACTGCAAGTTCTTCAAGTCTTTCTGTTCTTCTTTTTGCTCCTGATTCTCACCATAAACCTAGCTAAAAACACCTAAAAATAACCACGCCATCATCACCTTTAAACTCAGCCTCCCTCAGAGTCTCAGGTCATGGATAAAATACAGACGAGTTCTTTGGGAATGTAACGTTAATGGTTCTAGTCTAATTCTCAATGGAGTCCTTATTCCCATCTGAAACCTCATGATCCTGGCCTTCACTTTCCACATTCTTATTGGTGTTCCGGTCTTCTCAGCTTCCACCTGAATCACCCATTAGGCTCTGTTTACAGAATTCTAGGGCTTCTCTAGTCCACATCTCTAAACATTTCCAAATTCTTCCCACAAACAAGTTCCAGAGGCTTATAAACAACATAGTCAGGTTTAGTCACAGCAACAACCCCACTTCCCCAGTACAAATTTTCTGTATTGTTTATCTTGCATAGCTATGAGCAAAATACCCAAGATAAAGATTTATTTTAGCCCACTGTTTCAGAGATTTCAATCCGCGGTCCTTGGCTCCACTGATTCTGGGTCTGTGATGAGGCAGAGCATCATGGTAACAGAAGCGTGTGGAAGAAGAGGCTGCCCACCTCAGCACAGACAGGAAACAGAGAGAGAGGAAAGGACCAGGGACCAGGTATAACCCCCGAAAGGCACACCCCAGTAAGTGACTCTATTCCTGAACGGAGGCCCCACTTCCTCAATTTTCCACAGCCTCTCAAATAGCACCATCAGCTAGAGATGAAGTGTTTGGACTCTTAGGGGGACATTTCATATTCAAAAACCATAACACATGTGAAGAGACCATAAAAAAGTAGCCATCTACAAGTCAAAGAGAAAGTCCTCGGAATGAAACCAACTCTGCTGACATCTTGATCTTGGCCTTCCAGCCTTCAGAACTGTGTGAAAATAAATTTCTGGTAGTAAAGACACACAGTCTGTAGTATTTTGTTATAGCAGGCCTAGCAATTAAATATAGCTAATGAACATCTTTTCATATGTTTTTCATCTGTACATCTTCATGGGTGAAATATCTGTTCATATCTTTTGGGCATTTTCTAATTAATTGTGTGGGGGTTTTAGCTGTTGAGTTTTAAAGATTCTATATTCTAGATATGAGTCCTTTTTCAACTGTGTGATTTGTAAGTATCTCCCAGTCTGTAGCTTGTATTTTCATCTAATTCACAGGATGTTTCCTAGAGCACAGGTTTTTTATTTCAGTGGTGTCTAGTGTATCCATTTTTCATTTATAGTATCAAGATTTTGGTGTCAAATCTTAGAACTCATTGCCCAGATGTAGATTTTCAAGTTTTATGCTGTGGTTTTCTCTAAAAGTCTTATAATTTTATACTTGTCTGTGATTCATTTTGAGGTATCTTTTTTATTGTTAGATTTTAGCACATATTTTTCTTTTCTTTCATTTTTTAAATTAACAGGTAAAATTATATACATTTATCACGTACAACATGATGTTTGAAAACATGCATTGTGAATTGACTAAATATAGCCAGTTACCATATGCATTACCTCACATAGGGACTGTTTTTATGGTGACAATGCTTAACACCCACTCTCTTAGCACTTTTCAAGACTACTGTATAATATTAACTGTAGCCATTATGTTGTAGAAGAGATCCCTTGAACACAGTCATCCTATGTAACTGAAATTTTGTGTCTTTTGACCAAGATCTATCCATTCCACCCTCCCCAACCTTTACTCCAATCCCTAGTAACCATCACTCTACTTCTATGAGATAAACTTTATTGGAAATGAGATCAGTCTGTTGAAGAGACAGTAATACTCCCATGTTCATTATGGCATTATTCACATCAGCCTAGAAATGGAATCAACCTTAGTGTCCATCTTCAGATGAATAGATAATGAAAATCTGACCCATGTACTCAAAGGAATATTATCCAGCCTTTAAAAAGAAGGAAATCCTGCCATTTGCAACAACATCAATGCACCTGAAGGACATTGCATCAAGTGAAATAAGTCATGCACACAGAGACAAGTACTAGATGATTGCACCTATATGTGGAATCTAAAATGCTTGATCTTGGGGCTGATGGAGTGGCTCAAACGGTAAGAGCACCTACCTAGCAAGTGTGTTAAGCCCTGAGTTCAAACCCCAGAGCCACCAAAAAGAATAGTTGATCTCATTGTGAGTTAATTTTTGTATGAAGTTTAAGTCAAAGTTCATTTTTTGCCTCTGCCTCTCTAGTTGTTCCAGTCTTTTTGGAAAAGAGTATCATCTGTTTTTTTCCATAGAATTGTTTTTGTACCTTTGACAAAAATCAATTTGGCAGATGTGTGGGGAGTGTATTCACTTTCATTTTGAAAAGATATTTTTGCTGGATATCAAGTTCTAGATTACTTTTTTGTTTTTTGTTTCCAGCACTTTGACAAGATTATCCCATTATCCTTGGCTTCTATTGATTTTGTTCAGCTGTCAGTTTTATTGTTGTTCTTTTGAGGTTAATATGTCTGGCTTTTTTCCCTCTGCCTTAACCCTTAGCTTAAAAGTCTAAAAAACAATGTAAACTCTCTAAGGAACATTGTTTTTTAAAAAACAGAAAATAAAGTGAAATCACATCTAATACTCCCACACCAACATAACCACAGATATGCACTTATAGGTCCTAATCTCTGTAAGTTTCTTTTTTTTTATTTTTTGGCAATACTAGTGATTGAACTCAGAGCCTTATGTTTTGTAGGTAGGTGCTCTCCCACTTGAGCCACACTGCCAGCCCTCCTTGTGTTAGATGTTTTTTGAATAGGGTCTCTTGTTTATGCCCAGGCCAGTCTGGACTTTGAGCCTCCTGATCTCTGCCTCCTGAGTATCTAGGATTACAGGTGTGGGCCACCACACCCAGCTTGTGTAAGCATTTTTTTCTTTTATTTATATATGCATACAATGTTTGGGTCATTTCTCCCCCTTTCCCCCTGCCCCCTTGTGTAAGCATTTTTAAGATGATTAATTCTTTGATTTCTTGCTTTTTAATTCCACTCTCTTCTATCTGGTTTCTGTTGTGGCATCTCCAATTGCATTCAGTTTTCTTGTATTCACAAAAAAATGGATGTAAAGTATTGCAAACATCTACAGTTATGATTCTTATCTCCTATTCAGATTGGAAGAGCAAAGTTGTATTTTTTTTTGCTAACTCCTCACAGACCTGAATATGGTTTTGTATATACCTGAGAAGAAAAGTTACACAGAAGTGTATAATACATTAACATGAAGGCTAGTATCTCAAGCTTGGGGTGTGTCTCACTGGTAGACCACTTGCCTAACATGTGTGAGGCCCTGGCCTTGATCCCCAGCACCACAAAATTTTTATAAAAATATATATTAGTATCTCCACCATTTACTTTCTTAAAAAATTTTCCTACCTTTGATCATTTTATTTTTATACCATGATTCTGACTTCATTTTAATTTTTATTTTCCAGTCAATGATTTGGTTAGTTGAGCTCTCTCCTACCATTTTTAGTGTTGTTCTTGTGCCAGTAGTAATTCTTTTATGGGTTATTTGTAAGTTTTTCCTCCATTTTAGATAAACATTTGAAAAAAATTTCCAGTACCTTTTGGGAGTTTAAATACTATGAATCCTTAGAGTGATTTCTAGGAAGAAATGCATTTTTCTAACATGCTGAGGGCTTCCAGAGTAGCACAATAAGCTCATTTTTACTCAAATGCACAGCAGCCCTCACGCTGGAAAAATAACATGAGCTGCCCATGGCAGCCATCAAGTGCCACCACTCCCTGGGATTCAAGCAAAGCCACTGCTCTATTCAGTTTCACGTCCAGGGAGAGCCTTTAGACAGCTTCCCCAAGTCGATTAGGAAATGGGGCATTCCAGAAGATGGACAAAGACAAAGTGAAATATTTCAGCAACCTCCAGGAGAGAAGCTGTGAGCTTTACTTTCTTTAGCTATTTACCTGACTGCTTTTTATGCCAAATCTCCAAGGATTTCTCCTAGACGTGTGTGGGGCTAATGTCTGTGTTTTGAAAGGCAAACCATTATGCACAGTCCTTATTAAAATCCAGTTTTATCTAATTTTGTTCAGTTTTCAGAGTAGTTTCATTATATAACTAGCCATCCAGTCCTTGTTCCTCCCAAACCCTATAGGCTAAAACATGTCCTCATTTTACAGATAAGGATACAAGTCACTTGCCCAAGACAGTACAGATATTACATGCTGGAACGGGGACAAATACCCAAGTCAGGTCTCCTGAGGCCTTGTGTACTTTCCTTCCTATCACACAGCCCTCATCTCAAAAAATAGTAAATCTCAAAGCCAGGCACAGTGACTCATGCTGTTGTGGGAGTTTCCTAGCTGAGATAGGAATCTCTGAGGCGGATTAGCAGGAAGCAGCATTTTATTGTGCCAGCACAGACTCAGCGGACTCGTGTCCAAGGGCTGAGCCCCGAGAATAAAGGGGTCTCACCTTATATACCCTTGCCAAGCAGGTTACAGAAGCAAAAAGCAAAGCTCAACCCATATATGGCTGCATGTGACTTCATTGGCTATTCTATTCCCCCAGTGTTATGTGACCTTCATGTATCAATTCTTTAAGTTTTATCTCTCTGCTTTGCTGTCCCCTTCCCCTGGCTCGTTGTCAGAACACAGCCTGTTTCTTTTCTGGTCTCCCCTTTCTTGCCACAATGCCTGTCACCCCAACTATGCAAGAGGCTGAGATTGGGAGGATGGAGGTTCCAGGCCAGCCCAGACAAAAAGTTAGTGAGACCCCATCGCAACAAGAAAAACAAACAAACAAAAGCAAGGCATGGTGGTACGTGCCTGTCATCCCAGCAACAGCAGGATGCACAAAATAGGAGGACCAGGGTCTAGGCAGGCCTGGGTAAAAAGCGACACACTATTTCAAAAATAACCAGAAAGAAAAGGGCTGGGCTCAAGCAATAGAGTTCTTGCCTAACATGTGCAAAGCCCTGAATTCAAAACTCCCAGTATCACCAAAAAGACAGTAAATATCCATTAGTGAAATCTGCTAAGTTTACAAAAGAATAACATTTTATTGTATGCGGTTTTTACATAGGTAAATGGTCAACAGTTTCCCAAGAATGTGTTGGTAATGAAGCAAATTTGTGCAGAGGATGTTTTCTCTGTTAGCCCCAAGGCAAAGCCCCTACTCCCAGGCTAATGATTTCACTACATGGTGTTCAGGAAAATGCTCCACACAACTGAAAGTTCAATGTAGAATCTGAATTTAATAAGCCAGGCAGAGAAAAACAAATGCCACATGTTCTCGCTTGTACGTGAAAGCTAAAATGTTGATCTCATAGAATTGAAGAGAATAATCGTTACTAGAGGCAGAGAAGGGTGTGGGGTGGGACATCAGAGAGAGGGTGCTTAAGGAGCACAGGTGTGGAGCTGGATAGGAGGAATAACTTCTGATATTCACAGGAGGATAACTATGGCTGACAACTGATTTCAAAATAGCTGGTAGAGAGAATTTTGGATGTTCCCATCACAAAGAAATAATATATGTCTGAGGTGACAGGTATGCCAGTTACCCTGATCCTGTCATTACTCATTACATACATGTGTTGAAATGCCACACTGTGCCCCACTAATACGCACAATTACTATCCATCAGTTTAAAAGTCTATTAATTTAAAAAATAATTCAAATTTAAATTGATTGTGTTCCCTAGGTCCTCAGAAGAAAGGTGAAGAAATTGAAATGTGCCCCCTTTCTGCCTAGTGCAGACTGAAGTTGGTTCAGGACTCTGACTCTGGGAAACTTTTCTAAGTTTTGGGGGATTCTAGGTAGAATTTTCATACCTAAGTCATATTGATAATTCACCCTTCTCCTCAGGACTTCTCACCAAAGTAGCTGTGTACACAAGGAGCAATGATAGAACAATAAGCAAAATGTTTATTAATAAACACTTAATTTGAGAATTCAGTATAGGGTTAGTAACCTCATCCTCCTCTCTTTCTCTCTTTCTATTCTAGAGTGCTCTGGGTTTCTTTTAACAGACAGGGTTTCACTATGTCGTCCAGGCTGGCCTTGAACTCCTGAGGTCAAGTAATCCTCCTGCCTCAGCCTCCTGAATAGTTGGAACCACAGACATGCACCACTTGGGTGCTCTAGTTTTAAAAAGTGGATTGAAGTGCTGGAGGCATGGTTCAAGTGGTAGAGCACTTACCAAGCAAGATGAGGCCCTGAGTTCAAACCTCAGTATTGCCACACAAAAAAAAAGATTGGAAAATGCATCTTAAGAATACTCCCACCGAACTTAGTGACACATGCCTGTAATCCCAGCTATGCAATAGGAGGACCACAGTCTAAGATCAGATCAGGCAAAAGCCAGAGACCTTATCTGAAAAGCAAAAGGACTGTGAGCATTGCTCAAATGGGCAAGTGCTTGGAAAAAAAAAGAAAGAGAGAAAGACTACTCCCCTCTGGATCTGAAAAGCTGAAGTCTTCAGAACAAATTTGGCCTGACCCAATAATCCAGCAGCAAGTGCAATGGCGTATAGAGTGACAGATGTATATCATTTTTCAGTGTACCTCTGCTCACACTTAACATGTGGTCCAATGATTGATTTCAGACCAATCAGATTAGTAACTGCCCTGTAGAAAGACTGAAGAAAGGTACATATGAATCACAGGGGAAAGGATTTGCTAAAGCATGGAGAGAGAGTTAATAACGCTTCATGCATGAGGCCCTGAGTTCAAACCCCGGGCCCACCAAAAAAATAACGTTTCATTTCCCTAATATTAGAGACAGAGTACACATATGCCTACCAGGGAGGGGTTGAGCCCAATGCTGGCTCCCTCTCTTGGGTTGCCACGGTGATGAGAGAACAAAGAACAAGTGACAGCAGAAAGAGAAATTCATTGCCACCAAGAGATCCAGTCCTTCAAGAAGGAAATAACAAGATTCCCCTCTGAGCAGAACCAAGCTTGGCAGGGCTTCTGTGTCATGTGGAGGCTCGAGAGGGGGTCTCTGGACACCATGATTTATTCTCTCAGCAGTGCTCTTGTTGCCAATGTGTGCGAATGACAATGAAGCCTGCATTCTCCACCCTGAGTCATGTCAAGTGTCACTGAGAGTTTTGGGTTATTTATTAGCACACTGCTTCCCTCAAGTGCCTGCAAACAGATGCTGCCATCAAGACCCAACCTGATGATACCCGTCAACATTTCCCAGTCTTTGTGCTGACTAGAGACCTGGCAGTTAGGTCCAACAGGAGCTGAGTGGCTAAATTGAGCTGGCTGTAGGCACAGCTCATTTCTTAGCAGCGCACATCGCCTGGATGAAGAGAGAGTGTTCACCTCGCTTCCAGCCTGTCATCTAACCTTTAACCTCGTGTTTTTGAGATGTGGCTATTCTGGGTTACCTGTCCTAGCAACATGCTAGGTGAAGAATCATAGTTGGATAGTTGACTGGGATACATCCTTGCCCTCAGAAGAAGCAGGAAGTGGGTTCTCAGTGCAGTGATGCAGCCTTTGAGAGTAAACCACATTCTCCGCACTAATGCTGCACATTTAGCCAGAGCTTGGGGCCTTGAGCGACTGCAAAGGAGGGGAAAGCACCAGACTCAAACCTTAAGATTCTGGGCCCTAGTTCTGAATCTCGTGCTGACTTGCCTTGTGATTCTGGAGCGAATCATTTCTCTTCTCATCATGCTCAATTTCCTCAGTGAGTAGGAAGAGAATCAGATGAGACCATTGATGTAAACTGGTCTGAAACACAGCAAGAGCTGAGCACCTGTGTAAAGCCAGCTTCTGAGCATTCACAGGAGATTGAAGAACAAAGGCGTGCAGCCCAAGACTCTTGAAAGACGTGGAGAAAAGTCCATGTCTGGCCCACAAGTCTCACGAGACTACTGCCAGTGCTTCCCTTGGGAAAAGACAGTGGGCACGGTGCCACCAGGAACCTAATAGAGCTAAATGAGAAAGACAAGAGAAGTCATTTGTGACTACTGATATTATAGCATATGTCACAACCAGAACAGTCATTAATATACATACACGCGTGTGTATGTATACAGTATGCATGCATGTATGCACATATAAATGGATGTATATAAGTATATATGCAAATGTGATATATATCACTATAACATGCCAAGTACGCTAAGCCTTTTACATGTATTATCTAATTGAATCCTTACAATAATACTGTGGAGTAGGTATTATTATAATTAACCTTAATGGCTAATTTCCAGACCGGGGATGTACCTCAGTGATCTTGAGTGTTTTAAAAGCAGTATTTGGATCCAGATTTAGTATGATTCCAGAGCCTGTCCCCATAACCACCAAGCACTAAAAACTGTTAGCCCTAAAATCTTCAGATCCAATGTCTAGTGCTGTAAGTTTACATCTTAGTCACTAGAGGGCACTGCCTCTCCTGCTGTTTGTGGGCACCAGTAGCACAGCTGAGAGCTTGGAGCTGGCTGACTTCTAGAAGAATCCAGGGCCTGATTCCAGCTGGTTCTTGGGCTCACCCTCACTCTTTTTTCATCCATGCTTGGCCTCAGGCATCAGGTATCACCAATGACTGGAATGGAAATGCCTTTGTTATGACAGTTCACACATGTTCTCTGTGTAGGCTGTAGGAGGCCAATGGCAGCTGCCTGCTTTCAGGGCTCTTGGGGTTCTCCGAGGGAATGAGGTAGGACCCAGTGGGGCCAGAACTCTGTAGTTACCCTGTGTTAATACTGACTATTGGCAGGTCACTCCACCTCTCTGAGCCTGTTTCCCATCTATAAGCATAAAGATAGCCTCCCTCACCCTGCTGGGTTTTGGTAAGGCTCGTTGTGGACAAAGTGAATGGGGTGCAGAGCACAGCTCCCACACACCACAGAGAGCTCAGCAGTCAGCAGTTCCTCCCACTCAGCCACCCAGAACAAAGAAGGGAAGCCAAGGCCCAGGCCACTCTGAGGCAGCACAACACTGAGGGGCAGGAATAGGATTCTCTCATGGCCCCAGCCCAGGGTAGGCCTGTGCCCAAAGCCCAGGTTCTGTGGCAGCCTGCCGTGCCTAGCAGGAGGCCCCCAAATGTCCCTCCCTCAGTGACACCTTTCAGTGGCCTTCAGTCTTTCCTGGCCCCCAGCCCAGAGTTCTTCATATCCTCTGACTCACTTCCCTCTAGGCAGAACTTAAACCTTTTCTCCTTTGCCCTCCCACAAACCTAATCCTTCACCAAGTCCTGTTGATTCCACTTCCTAAAGGCACAAAGTCCCAGAATCAGAAGCCTTGAATCCTATATCTGCCACTTTCCCGTTAACATAACCGTGGGCAAGTGCTGTCATCTCAGATCCTGGCTCATCCATTTATTATTTGTGTGACCTTGAGCAGACCCCTCAATTTCTTCGTCTATCAACCAGGACAACAATCATGCTTACACTTGGGGTTGTTGTAAGGATTAAACGAGGTAATACATGTGAAGAAACTGGCACTTACAAGGTGCCATAGATTACCAACTGTGTCATTTGGGGCAAGTTTAAAAAGAAACAAAAAAAAAACAATGTAAGCCTCAGTTTCTCTAACTGTACCAGTCCTTCAGGGTATGAAAGGAGTTAGGCCGTATAATGTTCCTAGCTGGGTTGTCTACTAGGAGTTCAAGAGCTATCAGTTCATCTTTCTAGTCATCCTGTTGTCTGTTCTCCTCTAGACAGGGACTGGGACCCCAGTGGTGTTACAATCACCTACTGGCCTACCCCCAACTGTGCTTTTGTGATTATCTAGTGGACACTTTGTCTCCTTTCTCACTGGACACCTTTTGTAAAATGATGGTCTTAACTTCCTGTTTTGACCTCTTAAGGGCCTGGCTTTGGTTACTGTGTTTTTGGTTTATCCCCAGCTTGCAAGGCTTATGGCAGCCTCCCCACAAGTGCACAAATTCAGATATTAAAAAACTGTTTAGCTTTCTCATTCATAAATGGGGACAGTAATTGTGACTATCTCCTGCAATTGTTGGAATTACAGTGCCATCTGAGATAATGTTGAGTAGCAAGTACCTGGCAGAGTGAATGTTATAAATACTTCTTACAGAGCACTTATTCTTTGCTGTTCTTTGTTTTTTGTAGTGCTGGGGATGGAACCCAGGCCCTTGCACATGCTAGGCAAGTGCTCTACCATTGAACTACATCCTCAGCCCCCTAGCAGTATTTGCTGTTTTGTGCTTTGTTTGTTCTTTGGTAGTACTGGGGTTTGAACTCAGGGCTATTGCACTTGCTGGGCAGGCGCTGTGTGGCTTGAGCCACTCCTCCAGCCCTTTGCTGGGTTTTTGTATCTGGGTTTGTGTGCTTGCATGGAGGTTGCTGCAAGCCTTTGCAGCTGGGGTAAACCAAAAACATAGTAACCAATACCAAGTTCTTGAAAAGTCAAAAAGAGAACTTAAGTCATAGAACATGTTTATGAGGAGGATTGGTCACCAGGGAACTAGGCAGGAAAGGAAACACAATGTCTACCCACTAAATAACTTCTGTAGGTACAATTGTGAGGAGGGGATGGGAAATAGGCATTGGTAACAGGGACTGGAGTAGGGGCAGAGGGCTTTCTGTGCCCAGAGGCAGAGGAGAAATCTGCAACTATTTCAATGAGCATGTGTTGGGTGGGGTCAAGTATGGTATAATAAAGAACTACAGAGGCTATAGTGAGAGCATTGAGCCAGAGAGCTGACCATAAGTCTCAGAGTGCAGAGGACAAGTGAGAGCCAGCTATCACTGGCACCTATGGGATTTAAACCCAAGTACATTTGTTTGTAAAGCCCATTCTCTTAAAGCAGTATTAGTATCTGGCATACAATAGGTGCTCAATAAATATTTGTTTAGTGAAGGAATTAAAACTCCTGCCACTTTCTGGAAAGTTTTCTCCCTCCATCTGATCCTTCAAGGTCCAGCTCAAATAGTCTCACCTTAAACGATGTGTTCTCTCTATGTTGTTTTGTGTAGGGAGGAGGAGGGGGAGGCAATCAGTGGGAAAGTATTGGGCACTAGGATGTATTGGCCACAGTTGGGTGGAGCTGGAGGAAGATTCTAGGTTTTGCACAAAGATTTTTCTCCTGAGTTTGTGCACTAGAGTAGAAGTTGCTTTAAGGGAACTCACACTGGGCTCTGAACAGTGAATTCCAATCACTGAGCAACCACGGGAGGGGTGAAGATTGGAAGCCATTTCAGGACAGGGGAAGAAAGTAAGACAAGATGTCTACACAATACATAACAGCACATGTGCAGTAAAAAAGGAGGGTGAGGGAGTGAGAAGAACTCATTCTGAGTTAGGAATTACTGCTCCAAGGGTTTTAAGGTTTTAAGTCCCTGAGGATTTGGGGATTTGTAATTCTATGCTATATAATACTTTAAAACCAAGGATATTGGGATTCCAAGGATTTTAAATCCCTATAACCTATGGCATAAGGACTAAAGCAATTTTTGAGCTATGAAATGCTGGGAGCTTAGGGTCCAAAACAAGGATTTTAAACAGAACATTGGACATGTTAAAATACTAATTAATCCCCACCCTTCAACTAATTCTTGTTTTGATCATTGGGACAGTGGTTTCCAAACTGTTTTCTCCCACAATCTGGAGACCCCTGAAAGTGCCACACAGAAGGAGGTGGAGAGAGTTAGTTTATAGAAGAAAGGGCAACACAGGAGGGATGCTGAGTCCCCCATTTTGACTTCACCAAGACAGCTCCATTTTTTATCTAATTTACATAATGGACTTATGCATTCAATTCCAAACAGGGTTTTCCTGATAAAGCATGAAAAATAAGTTTTAAAACTTTTGTCCTAAGGCAAAGGCACTCAAAAATCTATGAGCTGCCATTTGAATGTAAAGAGTGGTCCAGGAAGACACACAGGCCTCTGTTGTTTTTAATTTCTTTAATTTTTCCCTTCATTTTTAATGCAGATAAATGCTGCAAAAAATACTTTGACTAGTAAACCATCAAATGATGCCAGAGAACTCAGGTAAAGAGGCCTGACAGGTCCATTATTAGTTAAATGAAAGTTATTAGCTCACTCAAGTCTATAAATTCACTTCTTTTATAAAATTAGTAATAGCAGCTACTATGAGTAGTAGTACTATAACCACTTTAATCAATTGAGTGGTTTTACTATTTGTATTTGCCAGGGCCTGAGTTAAGTAAAATATATACACATACATCTATATGTATATGTATTTGTGTGTATAGATAGATAAAGATATAGATACAGAGATAGAGCGATAAAGAAGGCAAGAGAGAGAAATACTGGAGCTCAGAGTGGATAAGCACCTTGCCCAAGGTCATACAGCTAGCACAAGAGAAATTCCATCTTACTTACAAGCAGAAACAGAATGAACTAAAGGAATTCAAGCGGTCAAAGATCAACTGCCTACCAGCCTTAATTAAAGAACAAGACTAAATTTTGACCAGTAGATGGCACCAGTGTGTGAGTTTGGTGGCCTGCTAAAGGGAAGTCCCAGGGAGGGCACAGAACTGAAGCAGCTTATCTCAACTTGAGAGAGGAAGGAAGGAAAACATAGCCATCATTCTCCTCAATAAGATGGCATTACCCTCTCCCCTGTGCAGCTAAGCAAAGACATAGGGGAGTGGGCAAGTGAGGGAACAGAGCTACTTTGAGAACATCTGAGAATTTTTTCCTTCAATATTTCCTAAGCACCTTCTTCACAAATCTGGCTGTGTGCTGTGCTCTGAAGTCATATGGGGCTATCAAACACAGCCTCATCTTCCCACATAGGAAGGGATGCAGATGCCATGGTGGGGAAGGCTTGGATGTGGGGGAACCCAGCCTGGTGAGAGAGAGGCTTTCCTTAGGAGGACTGTGTGAGCTGCTTCTGTTGGATGAATGGGAGTTTGCAAGACATTTGAAAGTGGAAAGGCATTGTAGCCATGGATTTAGAGTCATGGAGGTATTAGAAAGTGTGCCACATTCAAGGTCAGGCAGTGGGAATTTCAAGTGTTGAGAGATGAGTCTGAAGAGTTAGGCAAAATCAGATGATTGGAAAGCCTAGAACATTTAAAGACTTGGTTTGTGAATATATAGCAATGTATCAATGCATATACATGGTTTTTTCCTAGGTAGAGAAGCGATAAATTCTCAAGGGGATCTGTGACAAAAATAACAGAAAACAAAAAACCCACAGATGAACAAACTATAAGCCCAGCTGTTGGTGAGGCAAGGGCATGACCTGGTTTGATTCAGTGGACAGTGTGCAAGACAAATTACAAAAGGCCATGTAAGAAGCAAGAAACAGAGTTGAAGGGTAATTCGGGCAGAGGCAAACATGGAGGCCTGAGCTGTGATAGACACAAAGAGAATGGAGGAGATAATAAATAGTGACAGGATTTAGTAAAACCCCAGCACCCCTCCTCACATGCACAAAGTCATCTCCAAGGTCTTACCTCTTACCTTCCTCCCAATCCCATCCCCTACTCCCAACATTCAAGCTGTCCTTTGGGGGCTTTTTTGTTCTTTTTTTAAGTTGTCCTTGAAGTTTAATTAAGCCTCATTTCACAAGTTGACACAGAGGGCCTGGCCCCATACTGGGTCCCCAGTCCTGTGTTCCAGTGGAGAAAAATCTGTCAACTGACCTCAGGTAGAGCAGTGAATTGGCCTTGAGCTGGTCTCTGACCCCCTCCCCCAACACACCCATGGCCTCACAACATGGGCAGAGTTCAGTTAAGAAATCAGCATAGTTCCAAGAAAAAGGCAAACATCATCCAGTTTATTTTTCTCCTGATTCATCTCATGCCAACACACAGACTTGAATGAATAGCAAGCAGTGTGTTGGGGTCCAAGAGCAAGCAGATTCTCTAGGTACCTACTTCCTTTCCTGCCAGACCCATCAGAAAGGCACCCCAATTTTGCTTGGATCTGGTGTTGGTATCCCTGAGATGAAACCACAAGTCAGGCTTTCCATGGGGAGACCTGACTACGCAGTCACCTGGGAAGATTGAGGGGTCAAAGGGCCCTGAGGAGTGAGTGCTCCCCTCTGTAGGGCATACCCTGTCCTGCTCTACTTCCCCGGGGGTTGGGGGGTGGCTCAAAAAGCAGGTTTTCCTTACCCTAGAGCTCCTAGGACCCTTCCACTGCTGACACACGAGCGGCCCAGGCAATGAGATGACAGAGGCCAGGGCTCACAGGCCAGTAGGGGAAGCTGGGCAGCTTGAGGACACAGTTTCCAGTCCAGAAATCTGTGCTTGGAGACTCTTGGCTAATCAACACCCTTAGGAACATGTCAGGTATACTGAACCCCAGTCTGACTGGGACAGCTTCAGTTTGGACAGGTCATGGGAGGGGAAGGGAGGTGAGCTATGGCCCTGTGTGGTGCTGACCCTGATATCCTCACACACCCTTCTGGCCTTTTTTCATTGGCCTCCTCTTTCTTCTCCTCCTCTCCTTCTTCCTCTTCGTCCTCATCCTCCTCTTCCTCTTCACTGTCAGAGTCCTCGTATAGGTTGATAGTAGCCTGGACAGGGAAGTGATTCAGTAAAATCTCCCCAGCACTATACAGGTAGTCATAGGAGCGGGATTTAGGCCAGAAGAGCCTGTGAACACAAAAGACACCTAACTTAAACAGCTCTCAGATGTGCAGGGGCCAATAGGACTGAGAATGAAGCTGTCCCCTAAACCCTTTCTCTTAGCTGCACTAACCGGGTCAGAGGAAAGAAAGAAAGAGATCTTTGTAACAGAACCTTTTGAATTGTTACAAAATGACCCCAGGAAGAAAGGTCACCTCTGGTGAGCCTACAGCTGTGGGGCCTGTGTATCAGTTATCTATCAATCCTGGCCCTAATCCTACCCCACCCCCCAGCCTAGGAGGCTTCTTGCCAAGAATTCTCCAGCCCTGTGCCTCCTATCTCTTCCCACTAAGGATTCCTTCACTGCTGAGTGCAAAGGAGCTCATCCTTGGGGGTCACTGACTTTTCCTTCCAGGGAAAGTAACCTTGGCCAAGCAAGTCCCTTAACCTCTCTGAATGTCGGTTTGCTCATCTGTGATGCAGTGCCTCTTTCCTCATGCTTCATGGAATTGTCCTGAGGACTTAAAGAGCTAATGGGTCCATGTCAAGTTCTGAGCTTTGTGCCAGAAGCTTACCTGACAGGGTGATGGAACTCAGACTCAGCCTTGGTGGCCTCAGCAGCTGTTGTCCCACAAGCAGCCTGTCCAAAGCAAAAGCTAGCATGTGGCCCAAAGTAGAGGGCTAGATATGGCCTCCTTCATATCAGAGGTAGAAACCTGCAGGTAGAGTGATCTAGAAGAGACCTAGACATTTCTGGGGTCCAGCCACCTCCCAGCCCTGCCCTGCAAGCAGCAAGGGGGTCTATCTTGGATCTGGTTGGAAAACAAGTGGACAGAGTCCTAGAGTTTGTTTGCTTTCTTGCCCCTGTTCCAACACCCATTTGGAGACTTTCCAGGGGACAGAGTTCTACTGGAGCAACAAAGATTCAAGGAGGTGAGGTGGGAGTACACAGAGGCAAGGTGCCAGGAGATAGGGATTCAAGCACCAGCTCTGCCACACACTTGCTGTGGGGCCTTCCCCGTTCTGAGTCTCGGTCTCCTCATCTTTCCATTTGGCACAGAAACATTGGGCCTACCCTCCTCCCACGGAAATCAAATGCTAGCAAAGCTGTAAGGATGCTTCCCTGGAAATCTGCAACCCGGGACTGAGGTCGGAGGCTCTCTGGGACAGGACTCGGCCAGTGTGAATGCACATGGCTCTGTGTGCCTGTGAAAACATGTCATAGTGATTCAAACTCACCCAATCCACCAGCTTCCTCATCTGCCTTGGGGGGTCATTTGTGGAGCACAGCCAAGGCCTCCAAAGACAAGATCCTCTAGGACAAAGTAGAGAGATCAATTGGTTGGATGAAGAGATGGAAAAATGGGCTCTCTGAGATACTAGAAAAGGCCTGCAAAAAGCTTGACTCATGACCATCTGCTACAGGATGCTTTTCTCAAATCCCCCAAGTCCAGTCCAGGAAAGTTGGCCCTTCTTTCTGCTTCATTGCTCTTGTCCTATTGATTTGTGGTTGCCTATTTGAACTTCTTAAGCTCAGAGACGTTTGATCATATCTGATTCCTCAGTACCTAGCACAATCGTTGATACACAGTAGGTGCACCAGTAAGCGTTTGTTGAATAGAAAATGTTTGGAGGAATGAATGAATGTTGGATGGATAATGTCTTGCCTCCTATGTCCTGCTCCAAGAAGTAGAGCTTAGAACCCTACTATCTTCCTGAAATGGAGACATGGGCCATAAATATTTCTGGGTCCATTGCTTCCCCTCTAGACTCACAGAGGTAAGAAAAAGGCAAATGGTAATGTTATGGTGTGACCAGAAAAAAAGGCCACACCCAGTCAAAGGCCTCTTTAGACTTTGGCCCTCTTATCCCAGCACTCTCCACTTCAGTCTAGTTTCCACAGTCTGGGTGTTCATGGCAGTTTCTTCCCTGTGCCCCTCAGTAAACTGTGCAACCTGACCAGTGAGAGTCTGGCCACTAGGCTTCACCTTCAGCAATTCCCACTATCCCCTCGTCCTCTCCTGCTACACAAGGGATCAGTTCAGTGAAAAGCCAGATGAAATATTCCAACCAAAAATGTGGAGGGAGGGCTGCAAGGCCACTGCCTCTTCCCTTCATAGAGAACAAAGGCACAGTGGGCATCTCAATCTCTTCCCTCTCCCAGGATCCCCTTAAGCCTGAGCTCAGGTTGCCAAAGGCCACATTCCACTTACCTATCACTCCCAGGTACTTCTTGTCCAGAAGAGAGAAGTGGCGATGGGTGTGACAAGCCAGGGAGTGCCTGAGGGACTTGTGCTAGGGCAGGAACTAGGGCCAGGGCCAGGGATGGCTCAGTGGCGACAGCAGCAGGCTCCATCCTCAGGACACCAAACAGGAGGGTTTTGGGCTCTCTTACCCCTCAGAACCTTCTGCTGGCTTTTAGGCTGTCCCCCCAGAGACCCTTTTATAAGCCCTGCCTGAACTCATCAATTATTCTAAGAGTATGGGACAGGGATGTAGGAGTGGGGAGAAGATTTAGGGAGGGGGCTCAAGGAGGGAGAGCTGGGTTCCTGGGTGTGAAATCTCTCCCAATTGAATAAACAGGGTGGCAGTGGGGGGTGAAGGGTTTGTTTTAGCTCCAAGTCAGAAAGGAAAACAAAGAAGGAGCAAATTTCACACCATTTCTGTGAATTCCCCAAGCAGTATCAAGGCCTAAGAGGGGAAGGAGGGGAGCTCATTAGCACCCGAAACCACCTAGGGTTGTCAGGACAGAGGACTGGGTGGACAGGCCTTTAGCAAAGCTGGTTCCCAGTGATAAGAGACAGTTGTCCCCTCAAGAAGAGTGAGGGACTCACCTGCTATTTCAGCTCAAATCTCAAAGACATTGCCAGGTGGGCCTGGTACAAGGTGACTGCCATTTAAGCATGTCATTGGGGTCAGGAAAAAAGGAGGCTCTGGGTGGAGCAAGCCCAGTTGCCTGTGGAATAAACTTTCAAGTCTTTTAAATCCCCCGACCCCTTCATAGTTTACTTGCAAAAGTGTCTGAACCGCACCCCTTGCCTCAGCAGTAGTGGTGCAGTGAAGGAGAGCAGGCCACAGGCTGTTCACGGGGCCTCTGGGGCAGATTCCAAATCTCAGAGCAAAACTTCCAGTTTAGGAGCCAAGATGCTGGGGGCAGGCAGAGTTCTGCCTGGCACTAAGCTACCAAAGGACCATTCCAGGCCTTGGTTCTCTCACCTGAGATGAGGGTGCTGGCCCAGTAGTCCCCAAGGGCCCTGCCAGCCTGAACACTCTGTGACAGGAGCTGGGTAATAGGTACTGGACCTGAGCAAGCCCAGAGGCTTGAGCTCAGTTCTGGCCTTAGCTAGCCTTCTGGGCCTTTGCCAAAAAGCTTCCAATTACAACTATTGGCAGGCACCTTATGCTTTAGAGGTCTCAAAAACATTCCCCCTGACCTCAGTGTCCAGCACCAGCACAGATTTAGTGTCTTGGAAATTTATCATAGCCTGGTTTGTAATGGTCAAAAATTAGAAATAACCTCAATGTCCAATCATAGAAAACCAGTTACATTAATCTGGACAAACCCTTGCAACCAAATACTAAACAGACACAATCATGTTCTAGGAAGTATAATTATCAACATGGAAAAAGAAAAATATCAGACATTAAAATACTCATTTGATTCAAGGGCTCCCCTTTAATCTGTTCACCTATCCCTCACCTCCGCACCACTTCAAATTTCAGCCTCACTATGTTCTTTGAAGCAAAGAAAAAAATGAAAGCAACCTAAACGTCTTACTTGTAAAAGCTAGTTAAATAAATCATTGAACTTTTAAACAAATTCATAATAAAAACAATAAGTAAAATGTTAATATATTCAAGAGTGAAAAACATAAGCTTCTAAGATATTAGGGGATGATCCGATTTTAGTGAGAAAAAAGTGTGGAATGTACAGTATGCAGAGAATAAAGACTGGTTAGAAGAAAGGATGTTACAATGGTCAGTTCTGGGAGTAAGAAAGAAGATGGATTTTTACTTCCTTCTTTATACTTTTCTGAATTTTCTAAAAAGTTCCACAACTGAACTTGTTTTTGTTATTTGGGTAACAAAAAGTAAAGACAGAAATAAGAAGAAACAAAGCAAGACATGCTTATCCCTGGAGAAGAGAAACTCTTGGGAAAATGACAGTCATTTTGAATTTGAGGATTAGACTACAAGGAGATTATACTTATTCTGTGTGACTTCAAAGGGCAGGGCTGAGGCCTAAGGGTAGAAGCTACAGAGAGACACATTTTGGCTCAGTCAAAGGAAAACTTTCTAACAGCTCAGCCACCACCTAACCCAAGGGTCTGGCCCTATACCTGCCCTCAATAAACAGAGCCTTATTACATGAGATGAAATGAGTCCAGTGGAATGTGCTGCTTTGGACCAGGGAGAGCTCTCTCTCTGTTTCTGAGTTTTGTAAGTGCAGGCTGGATCCTGGATCCTGAAGAGGGGAATCTGGGGGAAAAAGAGAAGGCTGCTATCAGTCCTCCCTTATCAGAGCTTCTATCATCTTCTGAGCATTCTTGCTGGATTGGCCTCATTGAGAGGGGAATTTGCTGGTACTGCATCACTGGCTGTAATGAGGAATGACGCTGAGAGAAGGAGCAAAGTTGAAGAGGAGACTGACCTGAAAGGAAACAACATATGAAGGAGAAAGCAGAGAAGGAAGTCAAAGACATATTGTCACACCCTGAAATCCTTTTGGTATCTAGGTGGCCTCTGACAATAGGCAGAGGGAAATGGTTCATGCTCAGGTAGACAACCATGCCAGTCATGCTGCCACCTCCCACCTTGAACTTGTGTTCCTTCAGCCACTCTCTTCATTCCCCTGAGCAGTACAGCCTCAGGGCTCCCCTTACACCCAGCTCCCACCACGCTGTCCCAGAGCCCAGGAAGCCTTCAGTCCTATCTCCACAATTCTTTGCTCTCCTTACCCAAGTGCTCTGACTTGTTGCCCCTTAAGAATTTCCTTAGCTTAATTCAGCCTGTGGGAGATGAAGGCATTGGCCTCTCTTCTTGGCCTGTCCCAAGCCTGTAGGACTAAAGGCCTGTTGGTAGGAATGAAAAATGGAGCCTGGATATTCTCTTCTGCACTTGGCACAGAACAAGAGTAAGGTGGCCAGCAGGATAGCAAGAAAGATCTAGATCAACCAAAATGGAGAACTTCCTATGGTGCACTTACTACATTGTTTCTGTTTTCCTTAACCATCATTTCCTGCTTCTGGTTTCATCAGTAGGTGCTTTGCCAGACCTTTCTGAGAGGCCTGACTGTCTCCTCT
Source organism: Castor canadensis (assembly GCF_047511655.1). Lineage (NCBI taxonomy): Eukaryota > Metazoa > Chordata > Mammalia > Rodentia > Castoridae > Castor > Castor canadensis. The sequence goes on along the minus strand of NC_133405.1, from coordinate 47,314,549 downwards.
GGGTCAGACCCCTTGCTGGACATTGCCCAGTGAGGGAATGGACTGGAAAGAGGAAGATGCTGTGGATCCTGCCTTAAGGTACTCAGAGCCTAGAGAGGGTGACAAAACATGCTGGAGAAAGACAGACTCAATCAGCCTCTGACAGACTGGTATCCTTCAGTCATCCTTGAACATGTTCCCTTGTCAAGTCCCCAGTTGCAGCCTCTGCATTTCCCTGGGCCACATTCCAAACTTCCTTCAGCTCCCTATCGTGTTCCTGCTCCACCCCACTCCCTGCTCAGAACAACCTCTCCTCCTACTTCCCTGAGAAAACACAGGCCTTCAAGCGTGAATTACCTCAGTGCCCTGCCCCACCTCTCCCCAAAATTGGCCTGCCTCTCCAACTTCCTTCCTCTCCAGCCCTCCCTTCTCAGGGGACAAGGTGCCCATTTTGTTAAAGGGTAATCCTTCAGCCTGGGTGTTGGCCCTATCCACCCTTCTACTCTGGGCCCTTTCTCCAGACGTTATGCTTCTCTTCAGGAAAGTTCAGCTTCCCTGTACCAGCTCTTTCCCTTCTGAGAACAAAATACTTGTCCCCAAATTAAGCAGCCTCCCTCAGCACATGTGTTCTTCTGCTATCTCTCTCTCACCCTCCTTGCTCCTCTCCCTCTTTCCTACCCTCTCTCTTTTCTTTTCTTCATCCTCAAGTTTGTTGAAAGTACAGTCTACACTCTAGACTTACACTTTTCCCAGCTTTCCATTGACACCTCAGCCAACTGCAATTTGGCCCCAGTTCCATCATCCCAGTGAAAGGGCACTGCCAAAGGTCACCAATGATTTCCTAATTGTCAAATTTGATGACCTCTTTGAACTCTGGGTAGCAAAAGAGACTTAACCAAGTGCTTGTTTCTGAAACTCTCCTTCCTCTTGTGGCCTCTATGATAAGTCTCTCCTGCTTTTCCTCCTATATCTCAATCATTCTTAGCAGTCTCTCTCTGTGCTGGGGATTGAACCTCATAATCTCTCTTTCTTGTTGTTTTTTTTTTACACAGGCTTTCACTCTGTAGCCCAGGCTGGCCTCAAGCTCCTGATCCTTTTGCTTCACCCTCCTGAGTGCTGGGATTACAGGCATGTACCACACTCCTGGCTCACAGTTTCTTTTGATAACCTCTCTTCTTCTGCCCATTTCTCCAATCACTGGTCTTCAAATGCAGGTCCACAGATGGGCTAATACACAGTGCTGTTTTCAACAGGTTGTAGCAAAAGGAAGAACACCCCCCCCCATCAAGGACAGTTTTCCAGTAATCTAAACTTATTCAATTATTTAAAAAAATGTCCCTCATTCTGAGAGTATGCCCTTCCTATTTTTTGGTGGCAAAATAATCTCTTTTTCAAAATGAAGGTGATGGTGAATGAATGTTACTTTCTTTCATGTTTCACCTGGCAAAATAAAATATTAATTTCTCTATGTCAGTCTCATAAATATTTATTGAGTGAATTAAGGAGTGAGAGTTATATTTGCAGCCCTGAAATTTTCTCAGTAGGGATCTTTAACCCTATTTTTTTCTCCCCAATAAACTTCCTCTGTACCTACTTCAGTAACCACCATCATATTGGCCCAGTCACTGAGGCTAAAAACAGCCTCTGAGTCCTGTTAATTTTACTTTTTTCTTTTTTTTCATTGTCCAGCCCAAAGTATTTATTTCTGCCACGAAGCCATCACTGGCTCACAGGCACTTGCCTTCCCTGTGGATTTAGTCTCCTTTCTTATTTTTTTAAAATTAGGATATATTTGTTGTACAGGGGGGATTCATAGTGACAATTCCAAATAAGTTTATATTGTACATTGGTTACATCACCCCCAGGCTGGCCTGGAACTCCTAGTGCTGGCATTACAGTCAGGTACAACCATGCCTGGCCTCCCTTGTTGATTTTAGTCTTTGTCATTCTTCACATTTGCCTCCTCCATGCTCTCCACTTTCCCAGTTGTTTCAGTGATGTATTCCTCCATTCTATCTCATCTCGATGTTCAAAATGGCTACCCAATTTTCCTCGACTTGGCCTTGCCAATCTATTCTCTTCACAGGTGCTCCAGTATCTAAAATACAGACCTGAGTATGGTCTTCCTCTGCTTAAAAATTTCCAGTGGTTCCCAATTGCCTATAGAAAAAAAATCTACACTCCTCTGTGTGGCAGCCCTCCACCATTTGAGCCCAGTCTGCTTTTCCAGGCTTTTGCTTCCCCAAGTCCTCCACACACTGTCCACCACAGTTCTGCCTGAAACCCAGCCATTCATCTGCAATCTTTTCAGGGTTTGGGGCCTCTGAATATCTTAATCCCGGCCTGAATAGAGTTTATCACAGAGGAGAGGAGATGCAGATTCAGTCTTGCAACAGTGTTTTTCAAACTTCAGGTCATAATCCATGACAGGGCTTAAAACCAATTTAGTGGCTTGTACCCAGCACTTAACAGAATGCACAGCAAATATAAGAGAATCACATGTGGTGAGGGTATGTATTAGTCTGTGAAACTTTTGTTTTACTCAAATGTCTCTCTCCCTCTCTCTCTACACATACACACACACACACACACACACACACACACACACACACACACTCACACACACACTCACACAGTTGTTTGAGACAGGGTCTTACTATTAGCAAGACTGGTCTTGAACTCACTATGAAGCCCAGGCAGGAGGCCTCAAATTGATGATTCTCCTGTCTTAGCCTCCTTACTATTGAGATTATTGCTATGCCACGCATTATAGGATACATTTTTTACTGTGGGCCACAGTCAAAATATTTGACAGGGGCTGGCGGCATGGCTCAAGTGGTAGAGCACCTGCCTAGCAAGTGCAAAGCATTGAGTTCAACCCCTAGTACTTTAGTGACAGCACTAAAGGGATTAGGGCAGATGTTATTCTGGGATTTATTGGGTCAGCACTATTCACACCACAGTCCTTTTGCTGTCACAATGGTTCTGGTCTCACTGGGGAATTACAGAAATCAGGAAAATGGATAATGCCAGGAAGACTTCATGGATGAGGGAGAGATTGAGCTGACCTGGTTTTAAGGAGGCAGAAAAAAGGGGAAATGTAATCTTGGCAGGGAGAACTGGCACAGAGGCAGATAATAGGAGGAGAGAACATTTGTTAAACATTTATGTGCCAGGCATTGTTCTAAGTGTTTTGCATGGATTTATTTAAGCCTCACAAACAACCTCATGAGAAAGATACTACTGAAAGCTTCATTCTGTGGATGAGATTAGGGAATCTGCCCAAGGTCTCAGAACTCAAAGTGACAAAGATGGGATTTTAACTCAGGCAGTCTCTGTGCTCTTAACCACTGCCCCCACACTGCTGCCACTGAAGACCAATGAGGAAACTGAATTGCCCAGGGAACAGGGTGAGCCCAGACCAGCAGGCACTGATGAAGCATGACCTTGAAGATTGGGCTGAAAGCCCTAGCAATAGGTTTTCCTCTCACTTCCAGAAAGCAGATCTTCCTCTTTCCCTGCAGCCTCTGCGTTTTGTGTCAGGGTCCTAAGTTGGGGGTCTGGAAACCTACGTGCCCAGTGAGGGTACCAGGTGGAGACAAGAAGTGAGGCAGGGCCTGCTTAGAGAGAGTAGGAAAGCAGATAGTCCTCTTCCCTACCAAACCTGTCCCTAAAGCAAAAATAGCAAATGGTGCCTGGGGCCTCTGTCCTCAAGTCCAAATGTCCCAAATGTGCCAGGCCTTGGAGTCAGTCCCTCAGGCTCCTAGGACAGGGAGTCCCCTCTGGAGAACAGTTGGTTGCTAGATCAGCTCTCTTCCTGTACCCTCTGCCTCTTGGTCTGCCATTTGAATCAGGGCTGTGGTCCATGTGGTGCAGACTCTCTTGGCAGAGCCTCTTGCAGCTCCCCATTTGCTCCTCATTTGGATAGGAGAGGCCTAGAAAAACAAAACTCTAAGAACGAGGAGGGCAGGAGTAAGGGGGCTTGGAAAGGTCACTCCCAGCTGGGCTTCTTCCCTCCTGTGTTCAGGCAATCCAGGTCTAGGACTGGCTCCTCTGGCTTCTCTTCTCTGGGACTACCTCCTTTCCCAGCCTGGCATTAGGCTTTGGGAAGATCTTGTTGAATTCTCAGTTGTACAGTTTTTTCTCTTGTCTTGCTGGTGTTTGTGTCCTGGTGATCCTGGCTAAGTAAGCAACAGATTACTGGTAACTAGTGGCAGATACCTTCCTGAGAAGTGGATCCTGACTAACTAATAATAAACAATAACAATAAAAATAGCTAACAGTTATTGGAGCGTTACTATGTGCCAAGCACTGTGTAAGCACTCTATTGCTTTATTACATTTACTCCTTATAAATTCTATGAGGTATTACCAATTCCCATTTAAAGATGAGCAGAAAACTGAGGCACAGAGAGACTAAGTGATTTGTGAGGATCAAGGAGCTACAGAGTGGCTCACCTGCTGCTTTGCCTCAGGCCTCTATCATATAATGCCCGTGTTTCTACAGTAGACCTTCAAGTGGAAAGGAATGGGCTCTAGAGTTAGACTTGGGTATGTGGAATAATAATGGTCTCTACCTCACAAGCCTGTACAGAAGATTAAATAAAATAGTGAATAGATTTTGCTCAAAGCCTCCCATGTATTTAGCACTCAGTATCCACTGGTTGTTCTCATTACTGTAATTACTCCTCCCCCAATCACTTGAGTATATTTGTGGTTATTCAGAGCAAAGACTATGGAAGCAGGCCTAGGTTAGAATCCCTACTGGGTAGTTTACCATCCAGGTGACCTTGGGTAAGTTAACCTATCTCTGAGCCTCACATTTCTGGGGATGAAAATAATAGTACCCATCTCACAGGGCTGGAATGAGGATAAAAATAACATAAAATACTGTGGCAAATTGTTGTTAGTTCTTTTTGTCCCCCACACTTTCAGATGTTTTCTGCATATTGGGCCAGATTGAGTTTCCTAAAAACGGCTTCCATCCTGCTCACACACCTGCAGTGTCAACTCATGACTGACAGGAATTAATCAAGCACTCACAAATTTTCCCTGTACTGTTGGCCTCACCTTCACCTCCACATAGCTCTTCTCACTCCCAAGAAACTTGTTACTACTCTTTGCCTGTACATGTCTAGACTCCTTACCTCCTCCCCATAACATTACTTCTACCTCTCCTTTTATGTCCTGATGAAACCACTTACTCCAAGGAGGCTCCAAGCCACGCTAACATTTGCCTCCTACCAGAGGTAGCTCATCTGAGCTACCCTCCCATAAAGGGGTGCTAGCCATGTCGTCCATCACCTTTGCAGATGTGAAACAAGCCTGTCTATTAGTGATGATCCAGGAAGGAACTGTGGCTAACTCATACCTAACTACCTCCCATTAGCACCTGGCACAGGACTGGGTACATAGCACATGCTCATTCCATGTGAATGGAATGGTGTTTGATATAGGGTAGTTGGTCTGAGAAGACAAATAGATTTAGTCTAGCAGAGTCAAGGGGCTCCTGGGTAAATGGCAAACAGCAATAATAGGTATCTGGGCCAGAACAAGATCTTCTGTTAGTGTTTTGGTCTTGTACGACAGAACATTCAAGATCTCAGGATGAGGGCAGCTTTAGAGGGTAGCAATTGATGTGGCTGGGATAGATCAAGAACAAAGCAGGTCAGAAATAGGAAGAGGCACAGCACAGGTTCTTGGGGGAAGGAAACTAGAAATTCTCTCCTCTTGTTCCCTACTGCCTCCTCTACTAACAGAACATTTCTAAGCATGACTAAAATTTTGCCTCACCCTCCCTAAGTCTCGGCCTAGACCAGCAGTCCTACGAGTGTGGTCCAAAGAACTCAGGGGCCTCTAAGATTCAGTGTATGTGTGTGGGTTCAGTCTACATTCATGATAATACTAAGCCATTGTTTGCCCTTTTGTCTGTGCTGATTTGAACCTGAAGAATTAAAAGTAATGTGGATGCCAAGGCAATGTGCATGTTACTCGTGCTATTCTTCATCTCCAAAGTACTTACTGCTGGTAGAGGAAATGTCAGTTTCACTTAAAAATAGCTTAGGGAAAAATTAATTTTTATCCTGTATAAACTCTTTGGATGTCTTTTTAATAATCTATGCAACAAAATAGAAAGGGAGCACTTCTACCACATACTGAAGTATGATGGCTGTCATGAAGAACATCACTTGTGGCACTGAATTTCAAGCTAACCCAGCCAACTTTGCAAGAAACACTTTTCTTATTTGAAATTGACAGATGACCTATGGTTATTCAGCTTGGGTATTTGACCAATATTTTGTTGAAAATGAACAAAGTGATTCTGTCACCTCAAGGAAAACAACTGATAGCATTTGTTCTCAATCATAAAATTTAAGCCTTCAAGTAAAAGCACAATTTGGGAAAACCTGTATCTGCCACTATGAGCTTGAGAGCTTCCCAACACCCTTAAAGACCTTTTTAAAAGTAAGATTAGTAGTGATATTAATGAGCATGATATTGTATAATCATGAAGTGAGTCAACAATCAGAAGATCTGCTTAACTGACTGTATTGATATTTTCCAAATGACTAATGTATGATATTACAAAATCATTCATGGATAATGGATCTATTCAAAGTGCAAGATAATCCAATGGATTTGTTACAGAGTACAAAAGGTTCATTGATATGGTTTTAGTTTCAACACTGCAAATAAGTATTAAGAAACTACCATTTGTGAAGTTTAGGTATAGTTATCAAGAAGAATCCCACACAATTTATTAGCTTTCTATTGCTGCTATAACAAATCATTGCAGACTTAACAACATAATACAATACTCATTATCTCACAGTTATGTAGGTCAGAAGTCCAGATGACTTCACCTATGTTCTTTGCTTAGGGTCTCACAAGGCAGAAGTCAAGTTGTCAGCTAGGCTGAGCTCTTATCTGGAGGCTCTCAGTAAAAAATCCCCTTCCAAGATTGTTAGAAGAATGCAGTTCCTTCTGGGAATGGGTCTGAGGTCCTTGTTGCCTTTTGGCTGACATCCAAAGGTTGCCCTCTCCTCCTAGAGACTGCCCACACACTCTTTCTCAGGTGGCCTCCTGCATTTTCAAACCATCAGTGACACACCAAATATTTCTCACAGTGAATCTGACTTCCTTTTCTATCACTAGAAAACCTTTTTTTAAAGAGCGCTTGTGATTAAATTAGGACCGCCTACATAATTTTTCTTTAACATATAACATAATCATGAGAATATCTCATTATAAATGACCATTCTCAAAGGAGAGGAAATTTACACACAAGTGAGAGTCCTAGAACTCTTCCTAAAAATGTTTCCCAACTACTTTTGTAAAGCTGGAGTTTCAACCTAAAACAACATATATACTGTAACAGCTTGTTTTCAAGAGCCAGTATAAGAATCCAGCTATCTTTTAGTCAGCCAGTTATTAAAGAGATTTGTGAAAATATAATATCCCACTTTTCTTGCCTTTTTTGTTTTGGAAAATATAAGTGATCCCAAGACCCCAAAATTTGAGACCTTTTGATGTAGAATATTCTCCTCCCAAAACTCTCTTCTCTTTGGGATTTCATGGACCAGTGCAATTTCAAAACTTTTAAAAATCAGGAAGAATTGACATGTGATTGCCAAAATTTCATTTTTATAATTAGAGACCTAAAAATACTACTTATTTTTACAGAAGAAAACTATAATCCTAAGTATTCAAAGAATAAGCATGGAATTACAGATATTTCTTTAAATTTAAAAAAATTATATAATTTGAAGACTGGTCTTAGTTTCCACAAATTGGTGATTCCTTCACCACTCTCCTCCTTCCTTCTTTTTCTTTCTGTTTCTTTTCTTCTTCCCTCCCTCTCTTCCTTCCTTTTCTTTTATTCGTTTCTCCATTCTTTCTTTCTTCTTTTTTGGTGTTAATGGGGTTTGAATTCAGGGCCTCCTCCTTGCTAGGCAGGCAGGTAAGCTACCACTTGAACCATGACCCCAGCCCTCCTTCCTTCCTTCTTAAGTCTGTGCATTGGGACTTGAGAACCACTTGCTCCACACCTCTCCTCCTACAGCTTTGTATCCATTTCCTCTCAAGCCATTATTCTCTCTTTCTTCACATACATCTTCACAGACCCTTCCCTTGGTTCTCCTCCACTCCCCATCAAAAAACCTCCTCTTCTCCACCTATCTTTCCATTACAGAATCGTTTTGCCTCTCTTTCCTCTTCTCTCAGAGTCCTACCCTCCCCGAGTGATATACTGTTTCTCTTCTCATCACACTCTCCTCTCAGTTCAATTCCATCAATTCTGTGGAGCACCTACTATATGCTACTCACTGTATTTGACTAAAATGGACTGATGAAAATGATACACGAAAGCCAATCCCTTCGGGCATTCACAGTCTAGTGGGGGAGAAGACACACAACTAAAACCCAGGAGAGCCAGTGTGATGGCACATGCCTGTAATCACAGCACTCAAGAGGCTGAAACAAGAGAATTGTAAGTTTGAGTCCAGCATGGGCTGAGTAGCAAGACTCTGACTCAAAAACCAAACCAAACAATATAAATCCCAGGAGGATGGGGTGGGTAACAAACATAACAAGGTGCTTGGGGAGCACAGAGGAGGCATGTCCAACTAAGGAGCATTGGGAATCATGGAATCAATTCTTAAGCTAAGACCTGAATGTTATGGAATTTTCCAGATAAAGTTGAAGAAGGGGTCAGAGTTCAGGAAGAGGAATTGGACTTTTAAATGCCTGGAGCTGAAAGGGTGCATGGCAGGTCTCAGCAGCAGAAAGGAACCAGCGGGGGGCATATTGAGTGAGAAGGAAAATAGCACCAATGCAGTTTGGAGAGAGAGCTAGGTGGGGGCCTGGTCATGCATAGCTACTTCAGGGTAGAAAGCCAAGAATGGAAGTAGAAAAGTCAAGAGGCTATTGCAGTGTCCAGGCAAGAGATGCTGATAGTGGAATTAGGAGTAGAAATTAGTAGAGGAGTTAAAAAGCTATATTCTGGAGGTAGAATTGAAAAGACCCACAGGTCAAGTGAAATGTGGTATGGGGGATCAGAGAAAGAAAAAAGTGGAAATAAGGCCAGCTCTGAGATTTCTTAAGCAATTTTTTTTCAAATAGAAAAGACCTCTCCCACTTCTTTCCCTGCTCTTTTCCCTAATCCATCACTTTCCAGACCCTTCTTTTCCTCCCCTGTTCTTTTACTACTCACACTTCTCCTTAACCAGATAGTGGTTTTTCTCAGACCGCTATTCTTTCCTTTCTTCTTTCAGACCTCTCTCCATCTTGGTTTTTGTGAAAATGGGACTCAAGGATACAATTTTGGGCCAGGTGTGGTAGCATGTAGCTGTAATCCTAGCAATCAGGAGGTAAAGGCAGGGGGATTGTGAATTTGAGGCTAGTGAGATCCTGTCTCAAAAAAAAAAGGATACAATTTCGAACGTGTTGTATAGACTGAAGATCTATCTCAATGGAGATGTTAGTACATAGAGGTCTGACATTCAGAGAAGTCTGAGCTGAATTGATGATTTGGAAATCATCAGATTATACAGAATAATTGAAACCAGGGAAGATAAATGAGACTTTTCAGAATGAGAAGGGAACAGGACCTGAGCCAAGCTCCTGAGAAACACAAATTAAAAATTTCTTTTTCTGGACTGGGGCTGAGACCCAGGGCCTTGCACATACTAGGCAAGCACCCTACCACTGAACTACATCCCCAGCCCCTTAAATATTTTAAGTATTTATTTGACACATAATGATTGTGCATATTTATGGGGTACAGTGTGATATTTCAATGCATGTATACAATGTGTAATGATCAGATCAGGATAATTGATATATCCATCACCTGAAACATTTATCATTTCTTTGTGTGAGAAACACTCAAAATCCTCTCTACCAGTTATTTTGAAATATTCAGTTAATTGTTGTCAGCCATAGTTACCCTATGGTGACATAGAACATTAGAAGTTATTCCTCCTATCCCAGTTCCCTTAACCATCTTCTTTCCATTGTCCTACTCCTACAATAAAGAAAAACCACTATTTTACTTTCTACTTCTGAGAAACACTCATAAGGATCTGACAAAGGAGGATGATCCATTGAAAAAGTAGTCCAAGAGCTAGGAGAAAACCAGGGAAGTATTGTATCACAGAGGCCAAGAGAGAAAAAGTGAGGGTACTGAATACTGTATAGAGGTAAAAGAAGTCAAGACTGAAAAGTGGTCACTGGATTTAGTGACACGGGGTCATTAATGACTAAAACAAGAATGTCTTGGTTTTGTGGAATTGTCAGGATGAAATCTAAGCCTCTCTCTGCCCTAGACACTAACTCCTCTACTCCCTTTCCTCTCAAATCACTCTTATTTTTCCTTCTAGACATCTCTTTTCATAGCAAATCTCTCTGTCCTTTAAGAACTTGCTTTATACAAACTGCTTAGATTTCTTTCTCAAACATCCCTCTTCCACCTCATTCCCTGCTGTCTTCCCCAGTCCATCACTTCCCAGATTCTTCTTTTCCTCTCTTTGTTCCTTCACCTCACTCCTCTCCTCAATCAGATACTTCTCAGGCTACTATTCTTTCCTCTCTTCTTTCAGACTCCTCTCCATCCTCCACCTATCTAGGCTTGATAGATCTCAGCAGGAGGGTCATAGAAGAATGATCACTAAGGCACCTCCCAAGGTCAATCCTGAGGAGTTATACACTTTGGCATGAGTCCACCAGGATCTGACAGCACCGACCTGTATGAAACATTGTTAGAACCTAATCATTGAGTGCTTGCCAATATGTTAACCACATCCTGCCAACAACGTGCCCTCATCCGCCCTGGCACCTGCCCTTAAGATCCTGCCTTTTCCTATCCTCAATTTCACAGAATCACTGTGAGGTGATAAGGCTCCACTATCATGACCCCAGTCTTCAACCAACATTTTCTATGCATCAACATACTTTCATTAGAGATAGATTCACTAGCTGAACGCTGGGTTGTTGGCTGGGTGAGGCCTGAAGAAAGAATATAGAAAGATTTTCCTAAGGTCACAAAGCCAGTTAGAGGATTAACCTGGTACCCCTCCTGCTTCTTCAGCCTTGCTTGTTTTCATGCCCAAAGACTCCCCAGGTCTGAGCTCAGGCATGGCTACTTTTTAGCCTGTTCCAACCTGCCATGGGGGAGCATCCTGGAGAGACTCCTGCTCAGGAGTGCTGCTGGGGTAGCAGTGCCCCATTCGTATCTGTGAAGTAGGGATGAGCCACCTTAGGAAAGAGGATGGTTTCTGATCTGTTTCACCAAATTCACTCTAGGCAACAAATCTGTTTACTTTGATCATGCTTGAACAAGGAAATCAAGCATAATAATTCAGAGTCAAACTTCTACCACTCAGGCTTGTCTCTGCTCTTACTAGCTCAGTGAGATGATGTATATGAAAACCTTCTATACAGTGCCTGGCACTGACAACACTGTTCGATGAAGTGGCCACTGGCTTTACCATTTCTACATGACTGTCTCTTTGGGAGACAGTCAGTGTGGTACTCTGGACATTTTACTGGGCTAGACCTCTAGATGACAGGTCTATTGCTGTTCAACTCGAGATTTTGGGTAATTTATTCTTGTATATCATTGGGCCTATGTTTTCTCACCTGGTAATAGTAACAGCTTCCCTAATTTTGTAATACATTATGTTAGCCTTTAAAGCATACCCATTCTTTGATCTAGCAATTCTCTGCCAGGAATTTGTCTGTATTAGGTTCGAAGATGAGAGATTTTATAATGAAAAAGGCATTAACAAAAATATCTGTTAATGGTTAAAGAAATCATATTTATTTATTTATTTTTCTTTATTCATTTATTCATATGTGCATAAATTGGGCCATTTCTCCCCCTGCTCCCCACCCCCTCCCTCTCTCCCCCCACCCACCTCACTTCTAGGCAGAACCTGTTCTGCCCTTTTCTCCAATATTGTTGAAGAGAAGACATAAGCAATAATAAGAAAGACATAGCGTTTCTGCTAGTTGAGATAAGGATAGCTATACAGAGAGATTCCTAGCATTGCTTCCTTGTACAATTGTATTACAACGTGAATTGATTCATCTCTATCTGACCTCTTCACTACTTCCCGGTCACCTTCTCATATTGACCTCTGTCATTTTAAGGTCACTGTATTAGCTCCTCTGCAGTGGGGACATCAAACACTTCCAAGTTTTGGGTTTCCTACCTTTCCCTATTCCTCCTGTATGTGTTCTCCCCTTAGCGTGCGACCCAAGTCTAATATTACTGCATTTGTTTTAGATCTAAAGTCCACATATGAGGGAGAACATATGTAAAAAAATCATATTTTTTATAATATAATACAATGCAGTCACAAAAGAATAATGTAGCTCTGGTTTCTAATTGATATTGGAAGAAGCCCATGATACATTTTTGGAAGTAATAGATTATAGAATTATATATATATAATAGAATTATAATATATATAATGTATATTATATATAAAATATTGTTCAATTTTGGAATAAATATTTCTATTAATGTCTTCTGCAGTACATCAAAATGTTAGCAATGATAATCTGTGGCTGGTAGCATTATGGAGGACCTTTATTTGCTTCTTTATACTTTATTCTTTGAATTCTTTTCAATAGCACCTAGTGTTTTTCTTTTTTTTAGTAGTGGAAAGCTTTTGTCCCACTTGGAGAGGAAACCTAACTGCCACACTACACAGAACTTTTGAGAGGCTTAAACGACATGGTGTATGGTACTGCTTGCTGTATGTGGTTTTAAAAAGTGGGACGTCTGCCATTTTGGCAGCCATGGCAGTCCCACCTTGTAGGTTTTTCTCTCTGAACCCACAGAAACTGAATCTATAGTACACGTTTGCCTTTGAGCCTTGGGATCAGCCTTAGGGGTGGGTTAGAGCTGGGGGCTGGCTGAAGAGCCAAACTGAGTAGAAGAGTATGTGGAACTATAGGCAGTCCAGGGCTACACTGTAGGGCTGTTTGGGCACTAGCTCACTAGGGCTGTGTTTATGCGGCTTACTTCCTGCTGGGCCTCAGGGCCCATAGCCAGGGACACCTAATGGGCATAACAGAGCCTCCCCTTCCCTCACCCTCCTCCTAAAGTTGGAATGTTATGAATTTCTCCTTGTCCCCCTCTCCCCCACGTTTCTCCTGGTCTCAAGGAGGTCACTACACAAAAGCCCAGCTGGAGTTTTGACAGGAAAAATACAAAACCCACCAAACCTTTTTTTTTTTTTTTAAGTACCTCAATCTTTCCCAGCCTCCAGGGGTTTAATTCTCATCTGTAATAAGGCTCAGATTTGTAGATGGATTTTGCAAAGCTGTAGTTAACAATTAGAAATCTTTTATCACCTCAGCCTGTGGCCCCTTAGACCTGGTCCCCCTTTCTCGGGACCCCTTCCGCCCTCTCCAGGTGCATCTCCTCAGCAGAGGCTCTGCAAAAGAACGAACTTCTCTGTAAGTATCAATCCTCCTGATTCAGTAGCTGGCCTTTAAATTTACCTACATGGGTACTCTTCCTTCCTAGTTGTTGTCAACCGAGCCCACAGTGGAATCAGGCAAGGCTGCCTTGGGTTACTGAGTGAAGGGTATGAAGAGTGCTTCCTATGGCACTTGGGTTGGTGGTATTTGTTTCCTTGAAGTTGTCACAAAGTTTCCAGACTTTGAAAGTACAGAGCCAGAAGAAGCATTTTTCAATTCTGATAATTTCTGGCTGGTGCCTTTGAGACAAAAGGACTGGGGTAAACACAGGAGGAAGCTACAGTTTACCCTCTGCCCAACTGTGGGAGACCGAGAAGGACTGGAAGCTCCAAAGTGCTCCTTGGCATGAGGGCTCAGGGAGGCAGCAAAGGTGAACTCCTGTGTGAAGGCATAAAGTCTTCCCTTCAAGCCCTTCAATGACTCTCCCTAACTTGTCTGGAAATCTGTCATTAGAAATTCCTTGTTTGGACTGGAGCATTATTTCTCTTCAAATGTTCTCCTTGAAAATGGAATTGAAGCCAAAACATTCACAGTGCTTACGGCTGGGGGGGATTGTGGCTGATTTTTGTTTTCCAAATTCTGTCTTTCTGTATTTTTAAGCGTTCTAAAGTAAGCATGCTTTACTTTGATGATCAGGACTAAAATCAACTTCTTTTTAAAACAAATAGAAAATCTCTCCATCCACTTGCAATTCCCTGAACAGTCATCATGCAACTTAAGCAGAAGGAAAGGTGAATTACTTCAAGGATAAGTTTTCTAGAAAGGAGAATCTCAAGGAAATGTTTTTGCTACCTATTAGAGCCAGTGGAAGCTGGGAGTGGGGTGTGGAGGGGAGGCAAGTGTCTCCCATTCCTCTGAGGGGCTGTGAGGTCCAGGGATGGAGAAATGAGGCTATCTGACAGAAGAGACCTGTGACGGCTTTCATCAGTTCTAGAAGGTCCTTTTTTGAGCCAGACAACCCAAATTGTCCTGTTCCACTTAGTCTTTTGAGAGTGCCTTAAAAAGACTATGCACAAAAGATGGGGAGAATATCAGGGCAAGTATCCAGGTGAAAAGGGGTTAAGTCAGGAGCTGCTGTCAGTCTTGACCCTCCTAATCCTCTCCTGCAGTTCCAATCCCTCCCCTAAGGAAGATTAGGTAAGGATCCTAAGTGAAACTTTTCCCCAGCCTTTGGACCATGGAGTATTTTGGCCTCATTCCTGGAAGACAAATTCAGATGGCAATGTCTAGAGTTCTCTGTACCTCCAGCACAGCCAGCATTTGGCTTCTAGGATCCCTCAAAGAGAGGTTTATTTTAAAGCTCTCTACTTCTAATAGCAGTTTTTCAGTGTTCCATATTTGTAAAAATGCCCTCCTGCCCCCATTACCTTATTTGAGATTCAAAACCCTAGAGATGAGAAAACTAGGATCCCTAGCTTTGAGAAGCTAGGGGTTGCTTCGCAAAGGTTCCAGGTGGAACTGAGTCAAGAAACTGCATCTTCTGACATTCAGGTCAGGACCCTTTATCTAACTTACGTCTTCCCTAACCTCTATAGTACTCATCAAACAAAGAACAGCAGAGTCTAGCATGGTTCACTACCCAATCACTTGCTATTTTGTCTAGCTTGTCTTCCTGACCCTGGCTGGAAGCTAATCCCCTGTGGAGTCATTTCTCCCATTTGAATAAGTTCTGGCAACTTCTCAGCTATGCCAAATCACTTTCTAAAGATTCCAACTCTCAATGAGGCATTTTCTTGACTCTGCTCTCCCCATTCCTCAAAATACTTTCCTACTTTATTCCTACTGAGTCAGGGCTGGCTTTGAGGAGAGGTTCTCTTCTTGGGGGTACTTTTGATTCCAATGGGAAACTGAAGCTCGACTCTTCCGACGTCATCCCAGGAAGAGTGAAGCAAAAGCTGCTCCTCTGGGACTCAGGAGAACTTCCCCATAAAAATTTCAAGATAGCTCACCATCTTTCACTAAAAACTCAGATTTAGATAGAAGGTACAAAAAAAAGTATTTAATCCATTCTGATTAGGAAGTGGAGGAGGGCCCAAGGACAGTTTTAAGAAGATGAATTCTGAAGGATAACTTACAACTAGCCAAGCAAGTGGTGGGTGGCAAGGGTTTGGAGAGAGACATAAAGGCAGATTCAGACAAACACAAGTGCTCAGGTATGGCTGGATCATGTGTTGTATGTGTGTGTGTGTAGGAGCATAAGGCATGAAATTGGCAGTTAATGGCAAGAAGTAAGGCTGAGAAGAACAGACAATATAGGGCTTTTCTGGGATAGGGAGATTGAACTTTATCCTGAAAGGAATTAGAAGTTCCTGAAGCTTTTGAAACATGGCAAAGAATAAGGGGATGGTCATGATTTGACTTTCACTTTAGAAAGATTCTTGACTCCTGGATAGATAATTGATTCCAGGGGCGGGGGGAAGCAGTGAAATTGGAGATGGAGAGTAGTGGATAGATTCATTTATTTGGAAGTTAGACCTGATAGGACTTCACAATAATTATGTCAAGAAAAGGTGAGGAATCAAAGGTGACTGGGTTATTAGATGGTTGATGGTTTCATTGAGATAGCGAACTGAGAGAAAGAACATTGTATAAGGGGTAGTTTGAGGGTGGGAAAGCAGAGGGCAGATGATTTCAACTTTGCAAATGTTGAGTTTGAGGTATTATTAACACATCTAGGTGGGGGCCATTCCAAAAGCAGTTGGCTATACAAACCTTGAGTTCAAGACAGAGAGATCTGAGCCAGGTGTTGTGGTGCATACTGTGATCCTAGCTTTCCAGAGACTGAGGCAGGAGGATCATGAGTTTGAGGCCAGCCTGGCCTACATAAAAAAAAAAAATCAAATGTGTGTGTGTGTGTGTGTGTGTGTGTGTGTGTGTGTGTGAGAGAGAGAGAGAGAGAGAGAGAGAGAAAGAGAGAGAGAGAGAGAGATGTGGCAGAGGTATGGATTTAGGAGTCACTGGAATCAAGAATGAGATCACACATGAGAATGAGAAGAGCAGTCTAGATGAAACCCTGAGAGGAGGAAATAGATTTAAATAGTGGGCAGAAAAGAAAATCAACTTTGAGTCTCACTTGGAGCTGGTGGAGTGGCTCAAGAGGTAAGAATGCCTGCCTAGCATATGTGAGGCCCTGAGTTCAAACTTCAGTGCCACCAATAAATAAATAAATAAAAATAATAGTGAGCAGAAGAAGAGAAATTTATAAAGGATATCTAGAAGAACCATGTTGAGGGGTGGAAAAAAATTGGAAGTAGTGCTACAGAAAACAAGGAAGAAGGCACTTCTATGAAGGAGAGGGGCAAGCTGAGATGATAAGAGATATGACCATTGGGTGCAGGAACAAGAAAATCATTGATAACCTTGATGAGAACATTCTCAGTGAAGAGTGAATGGCAGAAGCCAGGCTGCAGAGAGCTGAGAAGTGAGCAGGAGGGTGACAAAGCAGAGAGACATCAAAATTAAATGGCTTGTTTAAGGAGCTTGACTGCAAAAACAATGATCAAGATAAAGAGTAATAGCTGCATAGGGAGGAAGCAGGGTAAGCATTTTGGAAAAGAGTGGGAAATATTTAAAGTCATCACTGGGAAGATGCTTACCAGTGAGAAGCAGCATTGAAAGCCTAATTAAGAGGTGCAGTCATGATCAGGACTCAATTGTACCCACATGAGCAAGAAGAAAACCAGTGTCAGGAAGGGACTTGTTCAGTGTCACGACTGATAACTGAAAGAGTTCATCAAATGTTTATTGGCTCCTGTTCTTCATTGCTTTGCATCACCATTAACATTGTCATATTTGACACTAATGAATAGTATTGACTATCAACCATGTGTCCAATGCTGTGGAGGCACAATAAAAGTTTAATATAGGCTTTTTACCCTCAAATTGCTTATAATTTATTGAAAAGATATTCAACAAATGAATATATATGTCTATATGTATGTATACATGTATATGTGTATATGTCTATATGTATGTAAATATATCTATATGTGTATATATGTACATATATACATATATATATTTCTCTGTATCTTTTCCTCCATCTCCCTTTCCCCTATTTACTACCTCTTCCTCTGATCCCCTTCATCTCAATCTTCTTTCCCAACATGCAGTAGCATGTTGGTAACCTTTACACTACAGTATTACTAACTCATTTAGAAAGTCTATTATATAGTCATATGGAGCCCCTCAAACCTCTTGAGCCCTTTACCATTCATTAAGAAGATATTTTTGAGCACCTGCTCTGAATGAAGCACTATGTAAGGCACAAGAGGTACAGATATATATAAATTACAGTTCCTTCCCTCAAGTAGCTCATGCACCATCGTATATTGACTTGCATTGCTTTCCTGTACATGTGTGTTACCTTCTAAATTAATTCTTCTTGACCTAACCTTTTCTCTAGTTCCTGGTCCCCTTCTCCTATTGGCCTCTGTCGCTTTAAAGTATCTGCATTAGTTTCTCTGCTTTGAGGGCAACAAATGCTATCTAGTTTTTTGGGTATCTTACCTATCCTCATACCTCCCAAGTGTGCTCTCACTTTATCATGTGATCAAAGTCCAATCCCCTTGTTGTGTTTGCCCTTGATCTAATGTCCGCATATGAAGGAGAATATATGATTTTTGGTCTTTTGGGCCAGGCTAACCTCACTCAGAATGATGTTCTCCAGTTCCATCCATTTACTTGCGAATGATAACATTTCATTCTTCTTCATGGCTGCATAAAATTGCATTGTGTATAAATACCACATTTTCTTAATCCATTCGTCAGTAGTGGGGCATCTTGGCTGTTTCCATAACTTGGCTATTACAGGAAAGCAATGCAAGTCAACTCCCTGTATAGCTATCCTTATCTCAACTAGCAAAATCCCTTGGTCCTTCCTATTATTGCTTATACTCTCTCTTCAACAAAATTAGAGGTAAGGGCAAAATAGTTTCTGCCTGGTAGCAAGGGGGTAGGGGGGAGAAGGAGGGGGCAGGAGAGTAAGGGAGGGGGCAGGGGGAAGGGGGGAGAAATGACCCAAACATTGTATGCACATATGAATAAAAGAAAAAAAAAATAGCTCATACACAAGCTGAGAACAGTAAGAGTTTTAACAGGAAACTGCAATATAATGCAAAAAGTATACCTCTACCTCAGTTTCCTCATCTACTATAGATCAGGGTTTATTAGTATATATCACAAAGCAGTTGTGATAATTAAATGAGTTAACACATGTAAAGTGCTTATAATGGTTTCATAAGAAGCATGATATAGCTGTGCATGGTGACACAGGCCTACTATCCCACCGATAGGGAGTCTGAGGCAAGAAGATGGAAAGTACAAGACCAGCTATTGTAATTATTATTACTGTGATGATGAAAGTAAATAAATTCAAGATACTATAAGAATATAGAAGAAGGGCACTTGACACCAGGATAAAATAAGAGTTATCTGAGCTGAGCCCGAAAGGATGAAAAAGCATTACTTACACAAAAGAAAAAAGAATCCAGGGTATTCCTCAAAGAATAGCTAAAACACTGCATGATATGATTGAGGAGCTGAGAGTAATTTAGTTCCGCAAGAGTATAGAGTATAAGGAGGGGAATGGAAAGAGGTGAAGCTTGAGAGGTCATGGAGTACAAACAAGCTTGAACTTTATCCTTTTAGCCAATTGGGAGCCATTGGAATGTCTTATTTAGAGTAGTGACTTGATGAGATTAATGTGTTCAAAGATTATCTTGGCAACAGTGTGGAGAATGAATTGGAGGAGGCAAGATTGGAAGTAAGACCAGTTAGGAAGCTGTTGCTTCCAGGTGAGACAAAATGATGAAACCCTGTATTAGGAAGTAGCTACAGAGATGGAGAAAAAAAGAGGGAGTCATGGCTTTGAGGTATATTGAAGAGATAGAACTGGTGGGGCATAGTAATTGTAGGATGCAGGGAATAAACAGGGGAAAAATGTCAAGGATCACTCCCAGGATTTGGGGATTTTGGTCTGGTATAAGGGAACACACGAGCCATGCCCCAGTTCTTTTTTGCTTTAGTTATTTTTCAGGTAGGGTCTCACAGTGTTAACTGGGGCCTGGTCTCAGACCAAGATACTCCTACCTACAGCCTCCCACATAGCTGTGACCACAGGCATAGGCCACCATGTCTCACTAACTTTTTTGCCCAGGCTGGCCTCAAATCAAGATCCTCCTGATCACTAGCAGAGTAGCTCAAGCAGTAAAAGCGCCTGCCTAGCAAGTGTGGGGCCCTGAGTTCAAACCCAGTGCCACCAATAAATAAATAAATAAATAAATAAATAAATAAATAAATAAAAATGTTGCCATTTAAAAATGTAAAAACTTCTTGGGGGAGGTGGGATAAAGGAAAATGATGAAGAGAGTGAATTCAAATATAATAGATTGTAAGAACTTTTGTAACTGTCTCAATGCATCCCCAGTACAATAATAATATGATAAAAAATGTAAAAAAAAAATCTCCTGATCGCTGCCTCTCAAGTAGCTAAGACTATAGGTGTAAGCCACAGCCCAGCCCCAACAAGAAATGTTGACTAGAAGATTCCTCTGTCAGTGTTTGAAGATCAGGAGGTTTTATACTGGAAATCCAGATGTGGGAATGCCAGCAGATGGGTAATAGATTAAGCCATGGGGTCTATGGCTATACTATCCTGAATGTGCCCAATCTCATCTGATTTTGGAAGCTAAGCAAGGTGGGGTCAGGTTAGTACTTGGACAGGAGAATAAGCCATGAGGGGTGGGTGTGTTTGCTCAGGGACAGAGTGTTAATTGGCAAAAGAATGGACCTCTAAGGAATACTCCCATTTAAGTAATGGGTGGAGAAAGAGAAATTTTGAAGAAGGTGAAAATGCAACAGGCAGATTGTAGTGGGTTAAAAGATTAGTGAGATGGAGGGTCTTGTAGGAGATGGGGAGAGTGGGTGTACCCTTGATTTTTAGTGTCCTGAACCTTGGAGAAAGTAAGGACTTGCTGAACACTGCAAAATCCTGTACCTTTCTGAGATTTCAAAGGATTGCCTTGGATGCCTGTTGCTTACAGTCTTCTATTCCCTTTTGTCTGTCCATACTGATGTCCCTAACAGATAGCCCAGGGAACTTGAGGCTCCTTCTAGGATCTGAAACAGCTTTTCTCTAGAGCCCTCCTACATCATCTGGGAGGCTGATGATGGGAGCATCTGTTAGGAGATCAGACAGGAAATATCTGGTGTGTTAGAATTGCAGGGAGGGGCACTTGGGCTAGCCTGCAGAGAGGAAGTTGGGCAAGGTTTGGAGGACCGGAACTCTCAGAATGTGAATAGAAAGCTTTGCCACTTGCCCCAATCTGTTTGGGAGCAGATTTTCACCATGGGCAGGATGATCCAGGGCTAGGCCACTAATCTCTAGTCCCTTAGAGATTCAAGGAGTTTCTAACAAGCTGGAATCCAAGGCTACATTCTAGGACCTGTTCCTCCTGATACAGTCCCCTGGAGTTTGGCCTCAGTCTGTGAGTTAGGGGCCATGTGGCCCTGTTGCTTGGCAATATGCTAAACAGCAGGCTTGGTGACTAGCAGTGGCATTAACACAATCACCAAAACTGCTACTGCCATCACTACCTTCTCGGAAAGCAGCCACCTGTCTGGCCTCTGCCTTTGTCTGACTGCCAACCTAAGGCATGCGCCTACGCAGGAGGTGATGACATTTTGGCTCCAGTTTCAAAGTTTTTTTTTTTTTATTTCTTGTGTGTTATTTCTAAAGATAACAAAGGTCAAAAGGCATCCAGCATTTTCTGGTTTCTCATAAGCTTCTGGTCAATATTTAATCTGGTTTATGGATTCTTTTTTTTAAGGTTTTCTAGATGCCTTTCTGAGCCTTCTTGTGGCCACCCACAGACACTTGTAAGGAGGAGACAAGTCAGCCCGACAGAGACAATTTGAAATGAGGGATTAGAGCCTGGGATCCAAGGAGCAACAGCTGCATTCAGAAGACAAAGTAACAGGCCCTGAAGATACTTCTACTGAGAGGTCTGCCATGGCCTCTCTTGGCGTACAACTTGTGGGCTACATCCTTGGCCTTCTGGGGCTGTTGGGCACATTGGTTGCCATGCTGCTCCCTAGCTGGCGAACAAGTTCTTATGTTGGTGCCAGCATTGTAACAGCAGTCGGCTTCTCCAAGGGCCTCTGGATGGAGTGTGCCACACACAGCACAGGCATCACCCAGTGTGACATCTACAGCACCCTTCTAGGCCTGCCTGCTGACATCCAGGCTGCCCAGGCCATGATGGTGACATCCAGTGCAATCTCCTCCCTGGCCTGCATTATCTCTGTGGTGGGCATGAGATGCACAGTCTTCTGCCAGGAATCCCGAGCCAAAGACAGAGTGGCTATAGTGGGTGGAGTTTTCTTCATCCTTGGAGGCCTCCTAGGCTTCATCCCAGTTGCCTGGAATCTTCATGGGATCCTGCGGGACTTCTACTCACCACTGGTGCCTGACAGCATGAAATTTGAGATTGGAGAGGCTCTTTACTTGGGCATTATTTCCTCCCTGTTCTCCCTGGTAGCTGGATTCATCCTCTGCTTTTCCTGTTCATCCCGGGGAAATCGCACCAACTACTATGATGGCTACCAGGCCCAGCCTTTTGCCACTAGGAGCTCTCCAAGGCCTGGTCAACCAGCTAAAGCCAAGAGTGAGTTCAATTCTTACAGCCTGACAGGGTATGTGTGAAGAACTAGGGGCCAGAGCTGGGGGGTGGCTGGGTCTGTGAAAACTAGTGGACAGTGTCCCCAGAGCCACAGGTGAGGAACATTGCCACTGGATCATGTCAGAAGGTATTGCTGAGAATAGACTGACTTTGGCTTCTGAATCCAGTGAAGGCAGAAATGGGAGCTGGTATGACAGCAGGCAGGTTGAATTGTCAAGGATACTTGCCAAGCCAGCCTTTCTATTTCCCTCACTTTGCCCCTATGCCCTTAAACTCCACTCCACACACACACACACCTTTGGCCAGGCCCCAGAGTCTCTTTCCTGTCCTTTTGGTTGACCTGGGAATCCATCCCCAAACCCACTAATCACATCCCATTGACTGACCCTCTCTGTGATCAAAGATCCTCTCCCTGTAGTTGAGGTTGGCTCTGGAGGACAGGGAGAAGGAACGGTAGCTTTTTTTGAGTATAGCTCTAACCTCCTTCTCAAACCAGCCTCCAAAGAAATGGGTTGGTCAGGCGCTGGAGCTTCCATCCCACTCTTGTTATGATTGCAGAGTGTCCAATCTGGTTTGTGCATGAACTGAAAGAAAGCCACTGCACGATATTCAGGGAATAGAAAGCAACTGGGTGCAGGACTGGAAGGCAGTCTGGGACCAAAAAAAACCAGACCATTTTCCAGGGCACTTCCCAGAATTTCCTCACACTTGTGGGTCAGGGACTGAGCCTATGGCTAGAGCAAAGCACAAGAAAAGAAGATATGGTTGAAAACTCAAGGCAGTAGCAGACTTGGACTCCACTGAGGAACTGCTTGAGAAGTGCAATTCCAACTTTCACTGAAGCCTCTGCCTCCCTCTGGGGTACCTGGTCTGGCCTCCTGTCTAAACTATAAGGCTGAGGGACCTAGACAATGGTTTCCTTAGGGACAATCAACCAGTTTTTCTAGAACTGGCCCTTAGCTAGGAGATGACAACATGGGAGCTGTGGAGGACTAAAGAAGATACTGCTCCTTGACTCTGGCCAAGAAAAAATAAGAACTTTTGTATCTAAGAAGCTGGGTGGGCATGTGTGATGGCTCCAGTGAGTGTTTCTACTGTTCCAGAAAGAGGCAGTCTCCCACCCCAAGAGTCTTCAGAACTGATGGAAAATCAGTGTGAAAGGCTGAGATCAGGTTCACAGAGCACAACAGAGCCTCTGACAGACCAAAGAACCACATGGGTCCCTTGTTGTTTTTCCCCTCACCATCCATCCAGCCACTCATCAGACGATACCCCTAAGGGGACCCAAGGGCTTCAATGTGGAACATCCATGCCCAAGGTGCTGTGACCATGATCTGAGCAATAGCTGAGATGCTGGTTGAGATTGCAATTGAGGTGGGAGAATAGAAAATTGTTCCCAGGCAGACAGTTCCACCTTGAAGGTCCATTTCCCCTGGAGTAGGAGTAAGAGTCATAAACCAGAGGCATTTTTCCTCAGCAGCCTAATGTGACTAGCTTCTGAAGATATCCAGCACACCTCCCCAAACCTCAGTGACAGCAAAAGGGGCCCATTCACAGAGTCCCTCTAATACACCTTTCACATTTCCACCTTGCCTATGTTCAAGCTGTTCTAACCTGGAAGCCCTTTTCCTTTAGCCAAGTCATCCCTCTGCATGGAGAACTTGCTTAGTATCACCTCCTTCATTGAGCTTTTTCTGACCACTCCATCCCCATCTCACTCCTCCCTTCTTCAACCCTCAATGTATACATTGCTTATTGATGCTTATCATTCATAATTTTTGATTGATAATTTTGTGTTGTGTGTGTGTGTGTGTGTGTGTGCGCGCGCATGCCTATGTGGGATCTCAAAAGCTCATTATAAGCACTGGAAGGGCAGGTGACGTATCTTAGATCTGTCTGTATACCTGTCTGTAATGGTGCTGAGCACATAATAGGTGATCAATAAACACTTGATGATTAACTGTTTCATTGATTAAAAGGGGCCCATACAAAGCACATGTGACTGAAAGGAATTGGGGTAAGAGGAGGGGGGTGGGTAGAAGCTGGCCTTTCTCCACAAAGGGTGGATAGAATATTCCAGATTTTACTGGATACAATTAGAAAGCATGACAATACCCCTCACCAAGGAACCTCTTTGTCTTGACCAGTGCCCCTCCGTTTTCATAATGATCATTTCATTTAAGTTATTTACTAAACGGTTAAGTGTTTATTCCTTTCATTCTTGGAATACCATTATCTGGAAGGGGAAATAGATCTGATAATCTCCATTTGTCAGACGGGAACTAAGGCCCACATAAGTAAAGAGATTTTCCTAGAGCCACACAGCTGGTTTTAGTTCCTTGGTCTCTTGACTCACCAATAAGGACCTTGATGATAGGAAGAGCCTGCCAGAGGTTCCCAAGCAGCCTGAAGAAAATAACTTATGGTTAATAAGGTAACATGGGGCATGCAGGTTCTCCTGGACTCCCAAGAGGGAGAGATCTGGGAAAGTAGCAATTCATCGAGTGTACCACCTGGAACTGCCCCCTCTCCCATGCTGGGTCCAGCCAACTATCCCACCAGGGGGATGCCATATTTCCATTTAAGTAAGACATAGCACCTCAGTTCTAATTCTCCTAACTCTGAAGGGCCTATTATTGGCTTCATTGGGAATTAACAAAACCTAATTCAATTAATAAGTCAACACTGATAATAATGGAACCATATGAGATTCAGCTAGGAAGCCTCAGCACGTAGGATCTGGTTACTATACACTACCCTTGCACTTCTGAAGTGGACCTTCTTTGGTGTAGAGGCTAAAACTCTTCAACTAAGCCCATTTAGAGGGAAAGTTAGGGAAACAGAGGAGTCTCTGGAGAGAAGTATAACAAGAAGTCTCATCTCTGGCCTGGCAGCAGGAACCCCAGAGTGCTTGTCTGGGGGTCTTGAAAGATGGGGCTGCCTTGCTGACTCTGCTGTACTGAGTGGGCAGCTGTCTGGTATGGGCTCTGATGACCAACCACCTGGCAGCCAAAGCACTTTAAGATCTAGCAACTTCACTGAATCCTCCAAATATGTCAATAAAGTAGGTTTTTCACAGAAGAAAAAATGGAGGACCAGAGAGGTAAGTAAAATCCCTTGAGTTAAGAATGTCTGTGTCTGGTTATAAACTTAGACACTCTTCCCATAGCAATGTGGGTCTGGGATTCTGGTCTCAGAAGGTACAAGAGGGCCTGTTGCTCTTCAAACTCTTACAGACTCCCTTTCCCTGTCTGCCATTGGAATAGAAGGGCTCATGAGGTAAGTAGGGCACAGAGCTTCCCTTTGTCTTAGGGTGAGGCTGGCCTGGGGGGTTCTTCTTTCCTTTGTTAATCTAAGAAGTTTCAATGGAAGGAATTAGAAGCTCATTCTCAGCTAGAAAAGCCAGGGCAGATCTGACAAATAGCCACTGATCCTTTTGGGCAAGAAAAGTCTTGCTCTAGGTTCCCAGAAATCTTTCTGAGTCTGGGCCTAAGTTGAACTGCTCTCAATGCTCCCCCCCCCCCCGCCCCCGCCATTTCCTTTCATCATAAAGTAATTTAGATTAACCAATGACCTAGTGCACAGTGAAGGTCATTGTGCTTAGGTCCCTACTTCATGGCTCTGACCCTTGCACGAGGAGAGGTGTTTCTTCCCTCCTTCATTCCTCTGATAATAGCATGACTCATGTTTTTCTCCTTGAGGCCCTAGTGACACACTGCTAAGTGATCATTAATGGAGGTGAGGAGACCAAAACCAGCTTAGTGGAAAGGTAAGCTCCAATGTTCTGAAGATCTTCATCCAGCCAATCAGCCACTCAACGAGCCATGAAGCCCTCCAGTCAGTCAGACCTCACTAACTGAACTCTTACTCTGTGTCAGGCAATGTGATAAAGGCTGTGAAGATGATAAGGATGAACAATGTAAAGTCTATGCCTTGGAGAAGCTAACAGGTAATCTAGGGGAGAAAAGTGATATACAAAGCAGAATACAGACAGATAGGGAAGAAAGTAACTTTAGAGGTGTCAGGGGCTGAGAAATGTATTTATATAAGTCCCTTTAAATCTCAATCCATATGAGATGAGGATCTCAATATTTGAGCTTGGAAGGGGTAAGGATGATCAGAAGAGACTGCTTCCTGCAGCTGCAGTAGTATGGGAAACTGAGAAAAAGGGTGAAGAGTAGTGCTATGGAGGAAAAAGGGCTAGATCAGACAGCCAAGCTATTACCTGTTTGAGTTTGCATCACAGGACCCCTAAGATACTCTAAGAGAGTAGTGACCCTGCCCTGGGGTTCAGCCTCTCCTCCTCTACATCCTTCCCTTGGGCAGTTCTTTAGAAATTTCTGGGGCAAGTAGAAATTAAAGAAGAGCAAATGAGGCCTTGCAGGGTCAACTGTTCCCTCCCACTCAGCCCTGAGCACACGGACAGGGTATTCTTTCATGTCTGCAACTGCCCACTCTGGGACACAGAGGCTCTAGGCTGGGAAGTCATGTGCTCCTCCTCATCTGGCTGAAACCTGGCCTTTACCCAGCCTGGTCTCCCTGCCCACGCGGCTACTGGCTTTGATGAGAATTTCTGTTATCTCAAGAGGGAAAGGAACCTCAAACAGGAAGTCCAGCAGGTTATCTCTCTCTTATGTTCACTATATGCTATGATGTGATCACTGATAAAAGATTAACAGGCTGTTATACAGTTATACAGAGGTAATAATCTGACCACCCTCTCCTACCCACAGCCCACCACTTTCCTGAATTGCATTCAGAAATTCCTTATTAACTCTTGCCAACAATTCCCTGCTCTAGGCCCCACTGCTCCAGATGGCAAGCAGGAGTGTCTTAGGGCTGGACAAAGCAGGAAACCACCATATAAGCATACATCATCAGGTCCTTCTTTTGGTTTTGCTTGATGGGATTGGGGTTTAAACTCAGGGTTTCATACTCGCAAAGCAGGTGCTGTACCATCAGGTTCTTTTTAGGAGAGACCCACTCCTTTCCTGTCATCCCTAAAGTCTCATTTCTCCAGACCGGCACTCTTACCACTTCACAAGTGACCTCCTAGAAGGACTTTGAAGAAATTTCTGCTTGCAAACACTCATAATCTTGTAGAGATAACACTGAAGTATCTTTTAAGAGGATGGTAGGGAGTATGTGACATTAGATGCCAAATGAGTGGTGTGGCAGGCAAAACCAACCTTTGAGTGGTAGCTCCTGCTCTCCAACAGCACTGTCAGTCTGTGATATTCGACAAAGTTCTGTAGGGGTTGCTCAGGAGAAAGGCCAATTGCCCCCAAAACACACAGGGAAGGTATTCCTTGCAGCTTCTTTGCCTCCGTTTATTGTTTATTTCTGGAATTACCCAGTGGAACGCAAGGGGATGGATCAGCATCCTTCACGAGGGATATCTGATGATGTTGTAAAGACCTTACTGCCTTGGATTAAAGGTACTAAAAGCCTTGATTTAAAAATCAAGTAATTTTCTAGGAAGAGAAATATTCAGTCACAGATCAGTCATTGACACTAGAATTTTCACTAGTTTCTTAGTTTAGCTCTAAGGAGCCATAAAAGATGAAGCCAATGGATTTAGAAAACTAGAACAGCAATTCAGACAACAGACTATGGAATCTGGGGGACAAAGGAACTTCTCTGGTAACATAGACACCCTTCAACTACATAACTCAACAGCTTCAAAGAGGAGACAAGGTAGAAGTCAAGAAAAAGGCAGACAGGATGAAAAAGGGGGTGCCATCCTCCCGTTGGTCAGTCCAGAGGCAACCTCTATGGTTAATTTTACTCCTCTGTGTGTAATAATAAACCAACATGTTCTCAAGTGTCACTTTCTCATTCTCCAAGACTTGTCCAACTCAGCACTGTCTGGGGAGGGGGGTTCAAAGGAGCCAGTGAGAACACCCTGGGCAGAGACCAACAAGTCCAAGACCTCCTGGAGTGTAAGAATAAGATCCTGATGACTGTTTTGATATCAGGAAAGTTGCCAACCAACAGTCAGAGTGAAAAACCCAGTCAAGAGGAAATGAATTTCCATGTTTGGAGAAATATTTGTTACATAAGTAAACAATTTTCTGATCATGAGGACAGTTAAACATTGTGTGGGATTATGGAAAGCTCTTCATTATAAATTCCTATTAGTGTGGGCTGACTTTAAGCATTTTCCTATGGAAAGACTAGACTCATCGAATGGTATAACTGGCAAAGAGCTTGGGCTCTAGAGTCAGAAAATTCTGCATCTGGATTTTTGCCTTGACACTTTGGGAAAGCCACTTCAATTCTCTACATTTTAGTTTTCTCCCGGGTAAAATGGCATTATCTGTCTTTCAGTATGATCATTGCATAAATTCTAACAAATAGTTAACTGTTATGTAAGCATACTGGTGACCTAAAGGGTAGTGTCACTCACACCAAAATGTGTGCATTTTTGGGGCACAGGGACAGATGACAGGTATATTTTCTACTAGGGGTCTGAATCTACACTTAGAGGAAGAGTCTTTCCCAGGCCAAAACTTCTCAAGATTTTTTCCCTAAATCTTAAGTAACCTAAAGACCTTGGATAGGTTTCAACTCATTAAGAGTCTATTAATAGAAGCCAGGACCTCTGACATGAGAAGTTGGAGAGAAAAGGGATGGTTTTTACCTTTATTCAGGTGTACAAGTATTCGGGGTGGAACAGAATCTTGATTCATCAGGGTCCACAGCTAGAGAAACACTCAGTTCAAGGGAATTGAAGACTGGGGTAACTTCCTAAACCTAGGCACAATTTGGGAGATTTCAAAAGCCACCTTCCTAATTTGCAAACTCCAAAAGCTACATTGTTGAGCTGGGGACATGGCTCAAGTGGTAGAGCACCTGCCTAGCAAGTAAGAGACCCTGAGTTCAACGCCCCAAGTACAGCTTTTAAAAAACCCAAAAGTCCCATTGTTAAGCAGGTTTAACACAGCCTACCTCAAGCCCTTGGTTCATTCTGTTCCTTATGCTCCAAACTGGGTAATTCATCCTCCTGGGTATTGTATTTACACCCCACTGTCTTGTGACTTTATAATACTCCCTGTAACTGGAAAGCCCTCACCCCCACACCACTAGCTTTCTAATTCTTACAGGTTTTCAGGGCTTATCTGGAAAACTAGACCTTTTGGGGAGCACTTTCCTCAGCTCTTACCTAATTGAGAACACAATGGGCAGATGTATAGAACGTGTTTGGCATGTAGAAAGCATCCAAAACATTTGTGCTATTTTATCTAAAAGTGGGTTGGAATTTCTGATGATTCACATCAAAATTTTGAGTAATGACAAGTTTCTTCTGCAGATTTTATTTTCCATTAGAAAATAAGACTGGGGATATTTCAGTGGTAGCACATATGTTTAGTGTGCACAAAGCCCTGGGTTCAATCCTCAATACCAAAAAAATTTTTTATTCATGTATCAATGACTAAGCTTTCATATACCTAGAACTGACAGTGAGTTCATTCAGTTATTTAGTTTACTATCCTAACCTGTACTCTTTTTGATTCAGAATGTATGGTTCCCATCTAAATCATGATTTGCGGCTGTCCATGTCATGAAGCATGCCATTTCTAGGGGTGAAATCACACTTGGCTTAGCCTGAGCTTACACCCAGCATTCCTGAGCAAAGCCCTATGCTTCTCCATTAATGTAGTACTACTGAAAGATGTCGTATCTGGAGATTGCTCTTAGGAACCAAGTCTCTGCCTTAAATTGTTAGCCTAGATAATTTGTAATTACTAACCATGGACAAACAAATCTTTCTGCTCCCTGGTGCCACAAGTTCTCTAGTCATCTTCTAGCTGCATATTTTTTCCACGTAACAAGTATATACCTTGCGCCTGAAACCCGTTTCCTTGATACTTGTTCTGTTCTTTGGTTGGGGGCAGATCTTTCTTTTTTCAATTGAAATAAACTATCAACACTCTTGAAAAAGAATTTTTCTCTATTACTTCTTACTCTCAAGATCTTGTCTGTACAGTCTTCTCACAGTTTTATTTCGTAGTGCTCAGTACTTAAGAATTGCATGCTAGGGAGTGTCCTTTTGATACTACTCAGAATGTTTCTGGTTAAATAAAACTCATTTTCCTTTGGCAGTCTTTCTAATTATTCATATCAAAGATTAGCAAAAGAGAAACACTAGGCCATTCACTCAGTGACCCCCTCCTATAACTTGTAGCAATTACTGTCTCAGTCTTTCATTTTTAGAGTTTAATGCCCAGGGTTGCAATCTACCTCTCTCATACTGTATCTATCCAATACCTTCTATGAATAGTTTAGATTATCGAGATGGAGATATGAACAAAACACAATTTCCACCATTAACTCATTCATTATCAATCATTTTTTGATTATTTACTATATCCTGGGTACTATGATAAGCAGGAGGATACAATGGTTGGCAAAGACAGGCATGGCCCTTGCTTTCATGGAACTTATTAAGGGAGACAAATAGGGACTATACGTATTGTGTTCAACAGTATATATCATACAGCACATAACAGGTACCCAATAAATATTTGTTAAATGAGTGAAAGTAACTGACCAGGTGTATAATTATAAATTGTGAGAAATGATGTGAATTGAAAGAAATTATAAACAGAGGATAGTAGGGCAGGGGAAAAAAAGAAGTCATGTCTGAGGATGGATGAAGAATAGCTAGCCACACCAAGACTGGAAACACAGCAGTACAGAAGAGCAGTATGGGTAAAGAATGTCCAGGAGAAGGCACAGTATGAGTAAAGGCTCTGAGGTAAGTAAGAGACTGGTATTTTTCAGTGGGAAGCCAAGTGAGCAAGGAGAAAGTGGTAAATGATGAAAGGTTACTGAGATAAAAGTACAAAAAGTAGGCACTGTAAGGGGTTTGGATTTTACTCTAAGTTCAATGAAAAGTCATTTATTGGCTTTAAGCAGAGGAATTACATGATTTGATTTATATTTTCTAAAGTCACAATGTCTTCAGTGTTAAGACAATTGTGGGAACAAGAATTGACCCAAGGTCTGCCATTAGGAGTTATAATCCATAGGACATAATGGCAGTTTGGACTAAGGTAGTTGTGGCAAAAGTGAGTGGAGTCAAAATAGACTTTGGAAATAGAACTGACAGACTGTTTGACAAACTGGATGTGGGGGATGACAGAAGAGGAAAATTACAGATGACTTCCAGGTTTCTAGCTTAAGCAACTGGGTGGAAGGAAATGCAATTTTTCTAAGATGAGGAAAATTGTGGGGAAGGAACAGTCCTGGGGTAAGTCACTGTTTATTTTTGACATGATTTACTTGAAACATCTGTGGGATGTGTAAGTGTTGAATGTCACGTAGGCAGTTAACGATCTGAATCTGAAGCTTTCTAATAGGGAACATAGGACCAGGAAATTTGAGATAAGAGCCTTGTAAGTGACAAAAAAACTTAAAATGTTCAAAGAGAAATATCATGCCACCTGATTAATCAAAAGAATTTATATTGAAAAAAGTTTGCATTTGAACCAAAGTAAAGGTGATAAGGGAGAACATTCCAGGTAAAGGGAATGGAATAGCCAAGGTGCAGGAGAAAATCTTAAAAGTGTGCTTAGAAACTGAAAAAGAATTCAATTTGGATGGGATACAGTTTGTATTTGGTACATTGGAAGACGAGTCTACATAGGGTAGTTGAAGTCAAACCACAAAGGGCTTTGAGCACCATGCTAAGGAATTTGTATTGCATTTGGTTGGCAGTTGTAAGCACTAACAAGCCTTAAAGCAGAGACATGATCTGATAAAAGTTGTTAATAGTGATTTAGTGACATTAAATAGGGTCGACTTAGGCGTCAGAATGAGAGTCAAGGAAGGCCAGTTAAGAATCTATTTCAGGGCTGGGCATGGTAGTTTATACCTGTAATCCCAACTACTTGGGAGGCAGATATTGGGAGGACTGCAAATCAGGACTAGCAATAGGCAAAAAGTTAGCAAGACCCCATCTCAACAAACAACCCAGGCATGGTGGCTCAGGCCTATAATCCCAGACACATAGGAAGTATATGTAGGAGGATCATGCTGTAATGTCAGCCCAGGCAAAAAGTGTGAGACCCTACCTAGAAAAAAACTAAAGCAAAAAAAGGGCTGAGAGTGTGGCTCAAATGGTAGAACATTTGCCTAGCAAGCCTGAGACCCTGAATTCAAATCCTAGTATTGTCAAAAACTTTTTTTCATTACTAAGGCATGAGGTAATAAGGACATAAATCCTGATCATGGAGTTAAAAGGCAACTGTGAGAGAGACATCTGTAAGGAGAATTATGATTACATTAATTTAACTGGAAAGCCGGGGGGGAGGGGGACCTACTTTTTTCTTCTCAATGCCTTTGTGTCTATCCTACGTAAGGACCCTTGGTAAGGCCAGGAGACACTTTTCAATCTCTCCATGGTGGTATTTAGCACAAGTTAAAGGGACCTCATGCTGGAATGATTTCATAGTAAATAAGTAATAAAGTGGTAGCTCTGGTACTAACGTGAATAGACTCACAGATAACTGTTGCTAGAAAATGCAGTGTGGGATCAAAAACTTAGGCTGACAGGACATACGTCAAGGGAGTGGGCTTAGAGTAAAAACTAGTAAATATGAGTTAAAAATTTCCACTTTTCCCTTTTAAAGCCCCACTGCCTGCCCCCTCAATCATCCAATGCTCACTCACACAAGCTGAATCCCCTCCAAACCCTCAGATGAGAAAACAGCTGAATGTGTTCCCCTTTCTTCAGTAATATATCCATGTAGACAACTGAGGCACTGAATATCTGGATCCAAATGTCTAACATGAAAATTAATCATGCATGAGCTGGAGCTGAGGTGAGGTGGAGTGTAGGGGGGGTCAGGGGATATCTGCCCTCCTCTGTTCCCTGCAATCTCACTGGAATATCTATGAGGAGGTTTCTTTCAAAGGAGATAAAACATGCTTGGGAAAGCCTTGTGAAGTAAATATGCAGAGGAAAACAGATTGACTATCCCAAGATTTTCCTCTGGACTCACTAATCCTTTTGCCACTGCTTGGTCCTACCTTCCTGTAATTTTTATCTTCTACTTCCTATTTTTCACTGTAGATATATATCTTATGTGTTCATTGTTCAGTGTCCCTTGAGGAGTAGTTTGAACTCTTTGGAGAGTATGTGCTATATAAATATAATAAAGCAATGAATTAATAAATCATCTCCATTTACTAGAGTATAAGTTTTACTACTTTGGATACTCTGAGGTCTACCCCTCCCTCATAATAGCCTAAAGAGTAGGTAATATATTCTGAAATACTTTCCCCACTACCTGTAATTCCACAATGTAGTGACACATATTTAAAAATGAAGATACCTTAGGGGCTGGGTGGGTTGGTAGGTACGTCATGACTTAACCTACCAAACACCTTTTTCACATTCTGGATTTTTCTGTATCTTTATGTTATTCTTTCAGAGGTAATGTTAACCTTAACATGAATTATAAATATAATACTACTTTATAATTTCACACAGTCTCTCTCATTTGAACCCAAATCCAAACCTACTTGTTTTAAAAAATGATTTATTTTTTCCAATGTAAGAAGAATAACAAGTATATTATAGAAAATTTGAAAAAGGCAAGAAGATAGGAAGAAGAAAAGTATGCCAACCACAGTCCTACCACCTAAGAAACAACAATCATTAACAGTGTGATCATACTCATTCTTTAAGCTTTAGTTTAGGTCCCATTTCTGGTGTGACACCTTTCTTTAAACTTCTTCCTCCAGATCTTCTACATCATGTTTCTACGTTCACTTTTAAATATCATACAGTTCTGTATATAGTAAGCTAACTCGGTGTGTCTTGTGTTTTTAACTAGATCGTTATAACCTTGGCAGGCTGAAACCATGAGTTATACATCTTAGCTTATTCCAAAACACCAGGTACATTGGACCCAGTATTTGCTGACCGATTTAACCTAAATGAGTATGAACCATTTCAGAAAGGATATGAAATAGGCCAAATATCTAGGCCATTAAAATTAAAGCTTTCTGGTCACCTAACTTGGTGACTATTGCTTTTCTGTTCCTGCACTCTTTAACTGGCCTCTTTTTCCACAAAAAAACTGAGTAAGAAGCAGACTAAGAGCCAGGACTTACTCAAAGACTCTCTATATAAGGCATAAATGTGTGAGAGAGACAGAGACAGAGAGAAGGAGAGGAGAGAATGAGGGAGGGAGGGCAAAGGGAAAGAGGAGAGAGAGAGAGACAGAAAGAGGGACAGACAGACATGAGGGCAAGGGAAGGAGGTGCAGAGAAGGGAAGGGAAGGGAAGAGAAGGGGAGAGAAGGGTAGAAAAGAGTATATACAGTTCACAGACATAAAAGAGAAAGAGGACAGTATATAATATAGTGTGGTGCTCAATCCAGTATGTGATTTGCCTCCAACACCGTGTACAGGATACCATCCACTTGTTCTGAGTCATACCCGATCTCACGAAGCTCCAAGTGAGGGAGGACAGAAGTAAGGAGATAGCTGACGTGGATACGCAGCCGCGTAAGCTTTGCCAAAGCCCTGTATGATGGAGTGAGGGGGTAGGAGAAGAGATGATATGAAGTCATTAGCCAACAGGATAAAATGAAGCCCCCTCAAAATGGACCTATATTACTCCAGTTATGTTTCCATTAGCTAGAAAGAGAAGAAAGCACAATGCCACCAAGCATAGGAAGATTGGCTGTAGCTTTCTGAGAAGCAATTATTCAATATTTGGCGGCCTATGAATTAAGGCTTCCTTCTTTATCTATGACCAGTAACTGGGGGTCCTAAGGCATGCTTCCCATTAGCACTCACAAGCTGGTTAACTAAACCCTAGTAATTAACCTTTCTAGGTCATCTCCCTCTGAGATCCGGTAGGAGACCTGAGCCTTCTGCAGTACTTCCAAATGTGTCTGTGTCTCCTTCAGTTTCTCTTTTAATTCTTGCTTTTCCTCTTTGGTTCTTTCTAGCTCAGCTTTCAGAATCTGGAATTCGGCTTGGCGATAACCCATGTGTTTCTTGCTCCAGTACAAGCCTTCTGTCTCCTGGGTACTGTAGGTCATCAATTCACGTTGAACTTTCTTGAATTCAGAATGCCAGCGATTCCTCTCCTGTTCCAGTTCCTCCACCTGCCGTCCAAGAAACAGAAATTCAATGATCCCATAAACTACTGAATGCTAAAAGAGAGTGCCAAAAATTGTCCCTATTATATTTACCCTGTAATTCCATTATACATATTTCTCTAGTAATGTAAATCTCTTTTCAGTCCTAAAATACAGGAGGGAAGCCCATTAGGGTTCACTCAATCTAAGACGTAACACAGAATGGTTCAATGGACACATTTTGTTTAAAGACCTCATAGTATGAAATGATCAGAGCACCAACATCCCAGGCCCTTGGTTACAATGATCTCTTATTCCTAGAAGTAAGGTGTTACTCAAACCTTTTGCTGGAACAAATTCCTTTCAGCCAAAACACGTTCCAATTTTTCTGTGGTTCTCTTCAATTCTTCCAGCTCTCTCTGGTTCTTAATCTTTGGCATATTACGACCTCCACTCTCTGCGTGGCCTCTTTTTTTCTCCCTGGTGGCTGCAGTAGAGATTGCAGCAGACGCCACAGAAGAATAGGGCACTGGGTTCCATGATTCAGCTGCTTTTCTTCTTTCAGCAAACTCTTCTCTATTAAAAGGGATTAGCTGAATGGGAGCTCCTGAATCTCTAACTCCTTTTGCAACACCAACAACAGCTACAAAAGGTCCCTTGTTCAATTCCTCTTTGTTTATGTTCATGCTACCTCTGTTAGATTCTTCTGCTACCAGTCTTGGCATCTGATCTTCTAATTCTTCAGGAAGCAGGGACCCCTGGCGCTGGTCTTGGGGCCCTGGATATACAACTGAAACTTCCCTGTTTGGCCCTGTATTCTTGCTTGCTTCTGGATATTCTGGGAAAAGGTATGGTGGTGTACTTCTCTCAGAACTAGATTTATCATGGCTGTTCTCCCCTTCTGAGTAGGCAACAGCTGCCTCTGCCTTCCTGTAAGAGCCAGGCATAGAATAATCTAGAGGAGATGTTGTTATCTCATTCCGTAGCCTTCTTCGTTTCTCCATAGGTTCCTCCCCTACAATCCATTTGTACTTACTGCAAAAAGAGGAAATTAAATTATTAGTTGTCACAATACAGATTAAGTATATTCTTATCCTATGGAGTCCCTCCCCAAATTTCATGTTAAAACTGCCTCTAGATGTTACTCACACAGATTATTTCAGGTTAGGTATATATCTGTTATGGTTTTGATGTGGCTTGTCCCCCAAGTGTTTAAGTGCTGGAAGCTGTCCGTAGTGTGGTAATATTAAGATGTAGTGTGGAACCTTTAAGATGTAGGCTCTAGTGGGAAGCTGTTAGGTCACTGAGGGTACTGGGTTCTCATGAGAACAAGATGTTATAAAAGAGGAACCCTGGAACCCTGTCTGACTCCTGTGCTGCACTCTTGACTTCCTATCTGGAAATGTGAGTTCTTCATCTCAAATACCTACCACCAAGATCTCATCTACCCATAAGGTTTTAACCAGAACCAAGCTGATAGTGGTTATATACCCTTGAATCTGCAGAACTGTGAACTAAGTAGACATATTTCTTTATAAAGTTACTTAGCCTCGTGTATTTCATTATAGTAACAGACAAGTACAATGGCTTTAACTTCCCCCCAACTAGCCTCAACCTTTTTACTCATGCAACTGGCTGAAACAGCAATTTGTGTTAAGGGAGAGATAAAGTTGAATGGTCTCAAGTGCCAGATTAAACAGGACTAGTCTGGCCTTGGTAAAAAGTCTAAAAATGGATTTGAAACCAGCCTTACTTAAAAGTTTCCTAAATGAAAGTAAAGAAGACAAACAAAAAACATGTATGCAAAATCCCCAAAACAAGACTAGAACAAAAAATGTCATAAAAATCCTAGTGGTGTATGCAGAGAATAAAGTCAGCTCGTTAATTTTAAAGTGTCACAAAACCTTCCAGTATCAAAGACTTACGCACATTTTTATATTGCAACAGAACACCATACAATTCCTTTGCCAGCCAACTGGATTATAGCTATTGCCTATTATTCACTTGTAAAAGTTAATTAAAACACAAGGCTCTAGTCAGAAACAAAGAAAGTGAATAGGTCAATTCATTTCCCCATTATGATCAAGAAATCCCATAGGGGAGGCACAAACCTGCATTTCCTCTATTCTTCAGAGAACCCCAGGATGACTGCCCTAAATCACCTTTCATTTCTGGCTGCTGTAAGCACTAACAGTTTAAGGAGCTAAACAACTGGTGCCAGAAAATTTATAGACTATTTTATATTGTGCAGCAGGACAGGAAGCCCACTGATGTCCTTGTAATTATTCTGCCCTCTCTATGGATAATTAAGAAATTTCAAGATAAAAATCAACTTTCAAACTTTCAATGAGAGAGGATCAGGCATGTTATTTATTAGCTACTTCATAGTTCCTCACAACTGCCCACATCTCTCTGCAATTTCTGAGAGCATCTGCAAGACATCTCAAATCTTAGCTTCTTATAATGGCCTGTATAGTCTTCAGAAATAAAGCTGCTTGCTATCCCAATAGATCTATGAGAAATACAAATGTATCCATCTTTAAACATGTGTAAGGGGCACTATGGATGTCTATTTAGCTCTGGTACCGAATAAGACAGTAAAACAATCAGTTGGCAGGAATGACTGAAAGGTACACACATAATATGTGTATATCTATTTACATATACCCTTATTATATACATATAAAATATAGTAATAACAAAGTTTTATGAAAGGCAATTAAAGTCTTAGGATTTGCTTATCTTCATTTTTCCGACTTTAAGGGGTCTATCCTTAACTAACCATATATTCCTTTTTCTTGACAGTACTTGGGTTTTCAACTCAGGGCTTTGTGCCTGCTACCAGGCGTTCCATCACTTGAACCATACCTCCAGCCCTTACTGTTTTCAAAAGGGTCTGGCTTTTATGCCCAGGCTGGCCTAGACAGTGTAGCTGAGATGATAGCCATGTACCACCACATCCAAATTTTTTTGGTTTAGATGGGGTCTCATGAACTTTTTTCCTGGGCTTGCCTCAACCTGAGATCCTCCCAATCTCTGCCTCCCAAGCAGCCAGGATTATAGGCTTGAGCCACCACATCCAGCCTATTCCGTCTTTTGGGGAATCCCATACAACTTCTTGGCTACAACCTCTAAGCAAAAACTCTCACATTGTCCTAAACTCTGACTGCCAGCACTGAAATGTGCAGCTGCCTATTACACATTTCTTCCTGGAGGCCCCACTGTTACCTCAAATGTAGAATATATAAAACTGACTTCATTTTTACTTTCAAACCTGTCCCATCTCCTATGTTTCCTATTTGCTTTAATACCAACAAACTAATTTCATAGAGTTTTATACAGTGATACACTATCAGTACTCCAATTCAAGCTCTCATTACCTCTCTGGATCATCCACTGCTAAACCAATCTTCCTAAAGTGTTACTCTGGATTATAGTATGCCTTATTTAAAACCTTTATTTGTTGCTCCCTACAACACAGACGTGTAAATGTGTGATAAGTGACTAACAAGTATTGTCTTGTCTAATTCTCCCAATAACCATGAGGTAAGTGGTATTATTATCTCAATTGAAAAGGATGTTCAGGCAGAGGTTAAGTAATCTTCTCAAGATAGCTAGTAAGTGACATAATTTGGGACCTAATTTTATCTCTCTTCAGAAACACCAGCCAAACTGCCCCATTTTCTCATGATGCTATTTTTGATCAGAATGGCCTTCTCCTCCCTAACACTGCGTGTATAAATCCAGATCAAATTCTACTTCTGAATTCTTATAACACTTGTCAGTACTCTTTTATAACATGTATCACAGTCTACCTGATGTGTGTGAATGTAGATGGGTGTGCACTGTAATTACCCTACTAAAATATAAAAATATAACCTCCTTGACCTAAGAGAGCTTCATTAACTGTGCTATGTGAATATGGGGCAACAAAACTTTCACATAAGTAGCAATCAAAAAAGAACTATTATGTAAATGAGAGAAAAATCAGTGAAGTCTACTTACTGGTTTATTCTTCTCTAGTATGTCTGGCTCTTCCCTCTAGAATTGATTCTCATACCAGATCTACATTCACTCATTTAGTAAAGATTAATTAGGGGTTTTATATCCTAGAAATTCTTCTCCAATTACATGGTATATTCTCATTTTCTTTCCTATTTTTGTTGAGTTTCTCCACTGTTACTTTATAGGTACATTTTAAGTTATTTTCTCTTTTAAGTATTCACATTTTCTGACAAAAATACACGTACACCATGCTTCTGCTCCTTCAAAGTGCTTTCTGAGAAGTTTATATATTTAACCACTATCAATTTAGTACTTCAATAACCAAGACAGAGAGAATGCTATATTTAAATTAGGATATCTCATTTTTATGCATCTATTCCACACATTTCCTATGATGTTTAAGGCACAATGATGAGCAAGAATAGAGACCAGAAAACATGACTCCTTTTCAGTGCATATATACTCCTTCCAGATGACACATTTTAAAATATATTTATTGAGAAACAAATGCCATAAATTCACCTGTTTTAAAGTGTGTAATTCACCAGCTTTAGTATATTTCGAGAGTTATATAAACCTGACCACCTCTAGGCAACCACTAATATAGTTTCTGTCTCTATATATCTACAATAGGCAAACCTATCCTAGGCATTTCATATAAATAGAATGATAAAATATGTGGTCTTTTTTTTGAGGGGGGGTTGCTGTTTCTGAAATGGGATCTCACTATATTGGCCTTGAACTTGGCCTTGATCACTTGTGGGCTCAAGTGATCCTCCTGTTTCATCTTTTTGAAATAGCTGAGATTATAAATTTGGCTTCTGTGACTGGTTTCTTTGACTTAGTATAATATTTCCAAGGTTAATTCACATTGTAGCATGTATCAGTATTTCACTGGTGCTGAGTAAATCCCCTAAGGGTTCATGTGTTAAAACTTAATTCCCACTGTATGATATTAAGAAGGTGGAAACTTAATCTAACTATGGTATTTAGAAATATTTTCTTTGGTTAGTAATTAGGATTAGGTAGGGCCATCAAGACAGAGTACCCACAATTGAATACTTGTGGCTATATGTATATGTACTTGTGGGGGTAGGAGGGAGGGAGGGAGAGGGAGAAAGAGAAAGCAGAGGATGTAGATGTAGACACATGCATGTTCCCTGTCTCTTGCCATGAAATGCTCTGTACCACCTCAGGACTCTGTCAGCATGGAGGCCTTCACTAGACCTGCTTGGACTTATAGCCTCCAGAACAGAGTTAAATAAATCTTTTATAAAGTTACCCAGCCTCAAATTGGGAGCATGGCTCACATGGCAGAGCATCTGTTTAGCAAGCACTAGGCTCTGAGTTCAAACTTCAGTACTACAAAAAAAAATAGTTACCCAGCCTTAGGTATTTCATTATAGTAACAAAAAGATGACTATTAAAATTTCTTTATATGATTGAGCAATATTCCACTGTATGGATAGTTCATATTTTATATTTATGCAATTATTAGTTGATGATAGAGATTTAGATTGCTTTCACTTTTTGGATACTATGAACAATATTACTATAAACATAATCAGATCAGTTTTTGTATGACTATACACTTTCAGTCTTCTAATTTCCACTGAGAAGTGGAATTACTAAGTCATATAGTAACTCTATATTGAACACTTTGTAGATCTGCCAACTCTTCCAAAGCAGCTGCAACATTCTGCATTTATACCATCAAATACATGAGTATTCCAATTTTGCACATCCTTATCAACACTTGTTATTGTTCATCTTGTTGATTATAGCCATCCTAGTGTGTGTGAAATTGTGGTTTTGATTTTCATTTCTTTGGTGGCTAGTGACGTTGAGCATCTTTTCATGGTCATTTGTATATCTCCTTTTGCCAATTTTTAATTTGTCTTTTTATTAGTGAGTTATAATAGGGCTTTTTTTTGGTGGTACAGGGGTTTGAACTCAGGGCCACATGCTTGCTAGGTAGGCCTACCGCTTGAGCCACTGTCGGCCCTGTTTTATGTTGGGTATTTTCTTTTTTTTTAAATTTTTTTAATTTAATTTTTTTATTCATATATTCATATGTGCATACATTGTTTGGGCCACTTCACCCCCCTACCCCCCTGTCCTCTCCCTCTCCCCCCAACCCCCTTGTGTTGGGTATTTTCAAGATAGGGTGTCTTAAACTATTTTCCCAGGGCTGTCTTCAAACCTTGATCCTCCTGATCTCTGCTTCCCGAGTAGCTAGGATTACAGGTGTGAGTCATGGACACCCGGGTTCTAAAAGTTTTTATATATACTGAATTACAATCCCTTGTTAAGTATAATTTCCAAAGTTGTTTTCCCATTCTATGGGTAGTTTTTTCATTTCTTTTTCTTTTTTGAGATGGGGGTTCTCACTACAGCCAGGCTAGCCTCAAACTCACAATTCTCCTGCTTCAGCTTCCTATCACTTACTAGATTAGTGTCCTTGTAGTGCTAATGTTTTTAATTTTTGTGCAAACCAACTATTTTTCACTGTCCCTTGAGCTTTTTGTGTTATATCTAAGAAACTATAGACTAATCCAAGGTCACAAAGATTTACTTCTATGTTTTCTTCTAAGAGTTCTATACTTCTAGCTTTTACATTTAGATTTGTAAACCATTTTGAGGTAACTTTTCTGTACAGCATGAGGCAGAGATCCAATTTCACTTTCTTGCATTGAGGTATCAGTTGTCCCCATATTCTTTGTTCAAAACGACTATTCTTTTCCCTCTTTGAATTTCTTTGGCATCTTTGCCAAAAATCCAGTGAGCACAAACGTAACAGGGTATATTTCTTTTGTTGTTGTTGTTTCAGTTTCATTTTCTTTTTTTAGGGTGTATTTCTTGACTGTTACATTGAAGTATGTGCCTAAACTTACAGTAGTATCACTATTTTGATTACTGTAGCTTTACTGGAGAATACTATAGGGAAGTGTGACTCCTCCAACTTTCTTCTTTTCTTTCAAGATTGTGATGACTCTACATTCCTAGTATCTCCCCCATGAATGTTAGGGTGAGGCTGTTGATTACTGCAAAAAGAGCCATCTGACATGTTTTAAAGGGATTATACTGAATCTATAGACCCATTTGGGAATACTGTACTGCTATCTTAAAAATATTAAAACCTTTTTTTTAATTGGTGATACTGGGGTTTGAATTCAGGGCCTCACACTTGGTAGGCAGGTGTTCTACCACTTTAAGCCACTCCAGCAGCAACTAAAAATATTAAATCTTTTGATCCACAAATAAGAAATGTCTTTGCATTCATTTAGGTTATCTTTAATTTCATTCAACAATATTTTGTAGTTTTCAGTATGTAAAAGTCATTTCAGAATACTTTATTTTAAAAATTATTTAAATAAAATTAAATAATTTTATTTATTTCTATTTTATCATTTATTTAATGATGTATATGGAATTTCAATTTCTGGTGTTCTTTTCAAAGAGCCAACTTTTTGTTTCACCAGTGTTCTCTATTGTTTTTCTATTCTCTATTTCATTTCCACTTTAATCCTTATCCCTTCCTTCTGTTTGATTGG
This sequence comes from Castor canadensis, assembly GCF_047511655.1. NCBI lineage: Eukaryota > Metazoa > Chordata > Mammalia > Rodentia > Castoridae > Castor > Castor canadensis. The sequence goes on along the minus strand of NC_133405.1, from coordinate 47,271,737 downwards.
GTTTAATGCTCTTCTTAAGTAATATTATCATTAGGAAACGCCTCTCTTTACACCTAGTAACATTTTTGTTTTAAGGCATATTTTGTCTGATATCAGTACAGTTGTTCTAGCTTTTTTTTTTGTGGTACTGGGGATTGAATCTGGGTGTGGAGCATGCTAGACAAGCATTCTGTTTCTTGAGCAATGCCCCCTAGACCTTTTATTTTTATTCCGGTTTTAAGTCAGGGTTTCACTGCTATCTCTGCTTGAACTGGTCTCTAATTTGTGAGCCTTCTGCCTCCACCTCCTCAGTTGGGATTACAGCTTTGTACACCACACCCAGCACTATTCTAGCTCTTACAGCTGCTGCTTGTATGTGGTATCTTTTTTTGTTCTTTACTTTCAACCTATTTGTATCTCTGAATCTAAAATGTGTCTCCTGTAGACAGTATATCTGGATTGCCTAAAGAAAATTCAATGAGATCCTTTCTGTCTTTTGATTGGACTGTTTAATCCAGTCACATTTAATGTTGTTATCAATGTGGTAGAATTTATGTCTACTATTCAACTTTATATTTTCTATATATGTCATAGCTTCTTTGTTGTTTTGTTTCTTCTTTATTGTTCCTCTGTTTCTGCTATATGGGTATTTTCTAGCAATTTATTGTTATAATTATTTTATATAATGTTACATCTTTGGAGGAAGTCAAAAGAAGAAAGCAGAAAAAGTTCAATTTTATAGTTTGTTGTAATTAGCCTTATTTACTTATGATTTGTTTTTTCATTTCTGACTGTGGCATCTGAATTACTTGCTGGTATCATTTTTTTCACTCCAGAACAGATATGGTCCCATCTACCTTCTTTGTGCTATTATTGTCAAAATTTTTTTTGTTTGTATATGCTATGAGTCCAAAGACAAATGCTATACATATGTAAAAATATACAAATATATGTTGTTTATGTAATTAGTCTTCAAATTGGTTAAGGATGGAAAGAGATGATCAAAGTACATCATATACATATATGAAAATTCATAATTAAACACATTAAAAGATTTAAGAACAAAGAAGAGAGAAGGGTGGGATAAGAAAGAGACATAAAGGTAGCTGGTGGCATGGCTCAAGTGGCAGAACACCTGTAGCAAGCAAATGCAAGGCCCTGAGTCCAAATCCCAGTATCTCCAGAAAAACTATTAATAGAGGGGATGAATATGACCATAGTATATCATATACATGTATGGAAATATCACAATGAAAACCCTTCTTTGTACAATTAATATATGCTAATAAAAACAAAACAAAATAAACAGAAAGAAAGCAGAATGCCATCATACTATCCCTTACGATTAATTACAGTTATGGCCAAGTGCTTGTGGCTCATGCCTATAATCCTAGCTACTCAGGAGGCAGAGGTAAGGAGGATCACAGTTTGAGGCCAGCCTTGGCAAATAATTCAAGATAACCTATCTCAAAAATACCCAACCCAAAATAGGGCTGGCAGAATGACTCAAGTAGTAGAGTGCCTGCCTAGCAAATGTGAGGCCCTGAGTTCATGCCTCAGTATCACACACAAAAACAATTGCACAGCTATTTTTACCAGCGTTTTTTGGTTTTTATATGAATTCAAGTTAATGTCTGGTATCGCTTACTTTCACCCTAAATACCTCCCTTTAGTATTTCTTGTAAGACAGGTCTGCTCACAACTAATTCCTTCAGCTTTTGTTTACCTGGGAATACATTTATTTCGTCTTCATTTCCTAAAGATAGTTTTAAAATATTTGGTTGATTCATATCTTGGTGGGACCTCACCAAACCTTTGAACTTGGAATGCTGAAACACACCTTTACTCCCAGCTATGTGGGAGGCATAGATGGGAGGATTATGGTTTGAGACCAGCCCCACCAAAAGAGCTGATGAGATCCTATCTCAAAAAACAAACTGGATGTGGTGGTACACTTCTATACACAGCTATGCCTCTTGCATAGCTGGGAGGATTACAATTTGAGGCCAGCCCTGGCAAAAGACTTGACAGGACCCTATCTCAAAAAAAGAGCTGGGGGTGGTAGTACACTGCTATAATCCCAGCTATGCAGGAAGCAGAGATGGGAGGATTATGGTTTGATGCCAGTTCTGGCAAAAGAGATGGTGAGACCTTATAAAAACAAGCTGGGGATGGTGGCACACATTTGTAATCCCAGCTATGTGGGAGGCACAGATGAGAGGATCTCAGTCTGAGACTGTCTCCAGGTGAAAATGCAAAAACCTATCTGAAAATAAACTAAAGCAAAAAGGGCTGGGTGTATGACCCAAGTGATAGAATGCTTGCCTCGCAAATGCAAGACCTTAAGTTCAAACCCCAGTACCATCAAGAAAAAAAAATATTTGGGTGACAATCCTCCTTCCAGTACTTTGAATATGCCATCTTTCTTTAGTCTATTTTCCATTGCTATAACTGAGTAACTTATAAAAGGAAAAGATTTATTTTGGCTCATGGCTCTGGAGGGTATCAAGTTCAGATGGTCTCATCTTGCTGGCTTCTGGTAGGATCTCATGGAAGTCCAACTAATGGCAGAAAGTGGAAGAGCAAGAAGGTACATGCAAAGAGATCACATGGTAAGAGAGGAAGCAACAGAAAGCCGGGGAAGCTGAACTCGCTTTGTAACAACACACTTTCACAGGAACTACATTAATCCCAAGCACCTGTTAAAATGCCTGATTACTTCTCAATACTGTTACATTGGCAATTATATAGCCACATGACTTTTGGTGGGGACAAACCATAGAACATCACACTGCCTTTTTTTTGGTCTCTATTGTTTCTAATAAGTTAGCTATTAATCTTATTGGGGTTCTCTTATACATGATGAATCATTTTTGCTTTCTGCTTTAGGGATTTTGTTTGTCTTTGGCTTTCAATATTCTCATTATAATATATCTAGCTGTGAATTCTAGTTTGGGTTTGGATTCAGCCATTATTTATTCTTTTTTTTTCTTCCTTTTTTCCCCTCTCTTCTCCTTCTGTCCTATTATGCATACATAACTGGTGCATACTGTCTTTGAGGCTCTGCTCACTTTTCTTCATTCTTTCTGCGTTCTTCAGGTTGCATGAACTATAAATTCATTTATTTTCAAGTTTGCTGATTCTTTCCTCTTCCAACTCTAAGAATTGCTGAATCTCTTTAAAGAAATTTTCATGCCAGTTATTGCTACTTTCCAATCCAGAATTTCCATTGGGTTCTTTATTTTTTTAATAGTTCCTATCCCTTTACTGACATTCTCTACTTGCTGAGACACTGTTGCTATACCTTGCTTAATTGTTTAGACACAGTCTCCTTTAGTTCTCTGAACATATTTTAAATGGCTGCTTTAAAGTCTGCCTGTTAAATCTAACATCTGGGTCTCTTCAACAGCAGTTTCTATTGCCTGCTTTTCCCCTTATGTACAGGTCATCTTTTCCTATTTCTTTCATGTCTCATAATTTTTTGTTGGAAATCAGACATTTCAGATAATAGAGCATAGCAATTCTGGACAATGATTCTTTCTCCCTGAGGGTTGATATTGTTGCTGTTTGGTTGGTTTTTATTTAATAATCTGGTTAACTACAATCTATGAAGTCTATTTCCATTTCAGTGTGCCACTTCTGATATTTTTGCTCAGAACTTTTTCTTGATTTTATTCTTACCCTTGACAATCTAGCTCAGCAGAGACCATTTATTGGTCAAAGACTGTAGTCAAGCCCTGTTTGCCAGTTGTATTTTACCCTTTCACTATTGGATGTATGTATATGGCTTGGAGATTGCTATCTAAGTTCAAGGAGTTTGTTTTTGTACTACATTTAGTCACATATTAGTAGCTTAGATTTTTCCCTCTTCAATCACCCGAGAAAGCACAGCCTTGAGCATGTACACAGTCTTCCAAATTTCCAGGCATGTGGGTGATTTTACTTTTAAACCTGGTTTCCTAAGAGTTGCCCCAGGTCAGAGTATTATTTAGTCAGTAGCTGGTCAGAGTAGTGCTTCAGTCCCAAGGACATCAAGGTTCTTGTCCTTTGTTGTTTCATCTGAGTGCAGCTTGGGGATTGGTTTTCAAGTCCACCTTATGATCTGTTCTGATTGCTTCCTAGTGGGCACGAACCAGTACTTATGCATAGCCTTCCTGACACCCAGGATTGACTATGATCTCAGGAGGCTCATTCTTGACTGTTGGTCCCTGTTTCTATTACCAAACTTCTAATTATTTGACCATTTTGCTTATTGTAACTTGTATTACAGAGTTGTAAAAGTGTCCTCTTTTTTTTTTTTGGCAGTATTGGGGTTTGAACTCAGGGCCTTGTACTTGCTAAGGAGGTGCTCTACCATCTGAGCCACTCCACTAGCTTTGTTTTGTGTTGGGATTTTTTGAGATAGGGTCTCGAAAACTATTTCCCAGGCTGGCTTCGAACCACAACCCTCCTGATCTCTGCCTCCCATGTAGCTAGGATTACAGGCATGAGCCACCCACCAGTACCTAGCTGTAAGAGCCCTCTTAATTGTTCCCCATATGATCTCTTTTATTTTTGACAATGCCCTTAGACACAGAATTCTCCATACTCTTTTCCACATAAAGTCAGTTCCTTTAAGGTGAACTGCCTCTCTGTATCTCTGTCTATCTGTCTCTCTCAGCAGAATATCTGCAATACCGAGGAGGCAGAGACAGTAGCCCACTTCTTCTAGTGTGAAATCCCTTCTTTATGAGTGGCTCTTCTTTTCAGCATGAACCTCTCTGATCGACAAGCAAGCAAGCTATGGTTGAAGCAATCAGCACCTAGTATTGTCAGGCTGCTGTGCTTGGGTGAGTACCTCTACCCTGTAAGTGGGGGTTGCCTGAGGGAAAAGAGAAAGTTGGGTGGATAAAGAGAGAGACCTAGTCAGTGGGGTCTGCCTATAATAGAGCTTCCACAATACAGAACTGGGGGAGATGAGAAAAGTCAGAGGTCTCTTCCTCCAAGATGAAATTATAGCTTTAAAGAAGGAATTACAAGGAGAGAGAGCACCCATCTTCTTGACCACACCCACCTGAATTAGAGCTCCCTTAAATAGTTTCCATAAAACAGAGTTTAGAAGGGGGTGGGAGCAGGTCATGGTTCACATGCCATTGAATCTTGCTGTTCTTCCTGAGATTTAGATTTTCTTGAATTAATATTTCTCTATGCTCTGTATGTTCCTAGAGCAATTTCCACAAACTGAATTTTCTATTATCCCATTAACACTTTTTATCAGAAATCTTGTATATTTTATTAAACTTGTGAGCATTTCCATTTCCCCCCATAAAATGTAAGATTTTCCTCAATTTATTTTAATACAGAATCACTATGTTGCCCAGGCTGGTCTTGCATTCCTGGGTTCAAGTGATTTTCCTGCTTTAATTTCCCAAGTAGTTGGGATTATAAGTGCATGCCACCTTGCCTGGACCCCCAATCAATCTGAATGCCCCATATGTGTAGCTTGAAATGACACAATTATTATCATTTACTAAGTGCCTTATATAACATAATGTTGGCAGCATCAGGTATCATGTATCTTTCTCTTGAAAGAATCTATTTTAATAAATTAAAATTATAAACTGGGGATGCAGCACAATAGTAGCGTGTTTGCCTAGCATGTACAAGGCCCTGTGTTCAATCCTCAGTACCACAAAAAAGGTAATAAATTAAAATTACATTCAAATGGTCAAAGTAGTTCACTTATCCTCTACAGCCTAAATCTCACTCTGGATGGAGCATTCCATAAAGCCTCATACAAAAATCCCAAAAAAAACTAATGAAGTATGCCACCTAATGGATGTACTATAGCACTGCATTCACAAAATACATAAAGCAATGCACAAATTAGCATTTGTAATCCTCTTCAGGTTACTGAAAATGACTGCAGAGTTAAAAAAAGAAACACTGGGAAAAAAGGGAAAACTGGTAACAGTAGAGTAAGGATTCAAAAGTAATACATGAGTATGTCCAGAAGACCAAGGCAGGGTACTTCAAAAACATACAGTATTCACTGTGCACCCCTACAAACCTACAATGGGAGATGGAAAAGTATAGATGTGAATAGGGCAGAGTTAGGCTCAAACTACTGAGACTAAGGCTGAACTATACTTTTACAACCTTGCTGCAAAATTCAATCTTACAAATTTCTCCTTTAAGCCTGGAGCCAGTGGCTCATGCCTGTAATCCTAGCTACTTAGGAGGCAGAGATCAGGAGGACTGGGGTTCAAAGCCAGCTTAGGCAAATAGTGCTCAAAACCCTATCTTGAAAAACCCAATACCAAACACTACTGGCAGAGTGGCTCAAGCGGTAGAGCCTAGCGAGCATTGGGCTCTGAGTTCAAGTTCTAGCACCATCAAAAAAAGTATTTAAACAAATTTCTCCTTCAATTTATATTCCATTATTTATTTATATTCCAAAGTTCCACCATTATTTACATTCCAAGGCACTGTTCTAGATGCTTTCATAAGACTGTCATTTAACCCTTTTACAAGTTTTATTAGTTTTACTCCTAAAAGCTTACCTCCTCTTGAGATTGTTTGCTTGTATTCATGGAGTCTTGAGGCTCCTCCATTATCTATGTGATTTAATTGTGGAATTAAGCTTAACTGTGAGATTAAATAGGGGACTTGCACACCTGTTCAGATGTTTATCTATGTAAGGCTAAAAAGACCTATATAAGAACAAATCAGTAACATTGAAGGGGGGACCAGGATTTCATTTATTCTATGATGTCTTCTTCTATTGCTTCCATCCTAAAATATGTTAAGAAGATATCCAAACTGAAAAGGGGTGCTGACAAGTTCATACCCAGTATGTAAAGGTCACATTATTGGTGACTATATTAGTTTCTACTACTAAATGGGAATTGTGTGTCTGTCCTATGGTTTGGCCCTGCTAGAGTGAGAAGCATAGTAGAGAGGAGAAAGCAAGGAGCCATAGTTAGTAGTACTGAGTTCAGGGGTGTGGAGTGGCTCAAGTGGTAGAGTGCTTGCCTAGCAAGTGCACTGAGTTCAAGCCCCAGTCCCACCAAAAACCAAAACCCAAAAACCCCTGCCTAGTAGTATTGAGTTCATTCTCATGACCATATGGGCACAGTCTTATCTTTCAGTACTTCAAATACTATTAATATTTAAGAAAATGAATAGTTATACTCCTTTCTAAGTACTAACAAAATAACATTGATGAGGTGCTAGAAGATGAAAAAGTAAAGACCAAGACTAAACTTTTACTAATGATTTACTCTAGGAAACAGTGAATGATAACACTTACTTAATAATACAAATTTCTACTAGCTATTTTTACACCTGGTCAACATGTGCTAGGCTTTATGAACCCTCAAAAGACTTAAATGTCTATAAATTTAAGGATATGAACAATGTTTGTCTATATAGCACTACCTTATTTATATAGTACTTTATGCTTTTCAAAGAGTTACATCTATTACTTTACTTACACAATTCCAAAAAACACTGTGACTACTTAATACATAAAAATAAAACAATACCAGCATGTGATCGCCTCAAAATTATATGTACTTGACACTGCAGTTGTAATGTGGATATATGGCATACATCATTCTATCAACCCAAAATTATGTCTTTCCTTGTGAATTCCACGATGTGACTACAAAACATATAAACAAGATAAGACATAACAACTTACTCCACAGAAAAACAGACTCTGAGGCTTACTATTAACAACATATCATGTTTTTTTAGTCACCTGGAAAACTGAAAAACACTCGAATCCAAAGGCTTAAGTTGAAGAGAAGGTGATCTGCTTTTGCCTCCAACAGATGGAAGCAGGATAGGGCTATCAATTCTCTCATATCCAACTGTCTTGTCATTAAGTCCAGCCATATCTTGAACAGTAGGAATCTTTGGTGGATTACTGAATACCTAGCAAAGAAAAATAATTCATAAAAATTCCAAATACAAACCAAACACTAAAGGATGAGTCAATCCTTCTGATGCTAGGAAAGAATGCTTGGCCAAATAAAATGAAAACTGTTCCCTACACAAAACAGTGTGCAGTAATGTACACTGAAACACTGGACCCAGGCACATTCAGCAATTAACCTTATCAGCTAGACACCAACAGACCTCCCCCAACTCATGTATTGGCTATTAGACCTAATTCACCCACAGCATAAACCCAGTCCCACAATCACTGTCTACTTCTCTTTGATGGCCCAGTTGAAGGCTGGGTTTTTATTCTTCTGATGTCTTTGATGAGAGTAGGGGTGGAGGGAAAAAGCATTGCAGCAAGTGTCTGTGCTGGTTTGGGAAAAATGCATGCCAAAGATTAACACAGATTCACAGTGTGCGCGCACCCACACACACACATATATACATACATAGAGACACATGCATTTGGGATCTTGTGGGAGAGCCAGCTTATGAATAGTATGAATGATTAGATGAAGGAAACAAAGGGGAGGTAAACTGAATGAGGTTAGGGCAGTCCTAGGAAATCTCCCAATCTCTATCAGACTATTAAGTCAAGACAGGGAGGTAAACTGAATGAGGATAGGGCAGTCCTAGGAAATCTCACAATCTCTAAAAAATCTCAGATTATTAAGCCAAGACATTAGGGTATGAAACTTGATTGCTCATATGCTTGAGTTTAAGTAGGATATCAGAAAAAGCAATAGTATTAAGCTGCCTCTCTCCTCACCAGTCTGACCTACCCTGACTGAGAGGGTGGAAGATGAATCTAACATGCGACTAGCAGAACTCTGGGAAATATGGTCAGAAGGAAATCATGCAGAAAGGCAAGGTTGGGTGGGGAAGATATATGGGTGCTATGGTGGCTGTCAGGAGAGGAGAGTCCCTGAAAGGACGGCCAACCTTATTGCACCCTTCAGCGTCCGGAGCTGGGCAACCATGTCCGAGAGACAGTGCTCCTGAAAATTCAAAACAGCAGAGTCTTTATAAAGCCAGCCAGCCTGAAAGCAGGGATGGGGGGAAGGCACAAAGAACCAACCCTTCTTCCCAAGAGAAAAAGAGGAAGGAATCATCCCCGAATCCTGGAAGAAAGGAGACAGGAAAACCAGACACTCAAGAGGAGCAGCCTGAGAATGGAACATAGCCCTCACTATTCTGTGACACCAAATGTGACCATTCACACTGTCCAAAGTCAGTACTGAATCTACATCTGGAAAATAAATTATTCAACTCTTCCATTTCAGGTAATTTGGATATCAGAGCAACACAAAACTCAAAGGTCTGACAAAAAGAAAAGATGAGAAGAAATCCTTATCATTTCTATCCAGCTTTCAAGATTGCTGCTTCCTTCAACCAATGTGAGAAAAGGAAGGGAACAGACTTGTCTCTTACCTGGTAGTTCTCATTTTCCACAGTCATCATCTTCTTCTCAACAGTTTGAGCTCTACAAGATAAAAGTGCTATTTAGACTTGGGAGGTGGAGACAAGAGAATGACAAGTTCAAGGCCAGCCCAGTCTACACAGCAAGTTCCAGCCCAGCCTGGGCTACATAATGAGACCTTGCCTCAAAAAAAGTGCTATTTAGTTCACTCATGAAACATCTCAGTTTGAAATGGATTATCAATAGATTTAAGCTACAATGTTCATTTGAAATTAGAAATAATGTGAACCTCATTGAATAACTAGGGTCTTCCTGAAGAATGTTACTGAGAACTTTTCAAATTCTATGGGGCGGGGGAAGAACAACAACACTAGCACAAGTTGAGACATTTAGGATATCAAGAGATTGTTGCAAGTACTAAAAAGGAATAAAGAACAGACAGAACATAGAGGTGAGATGGGAAATCATTAAGAACCCCCCAAAATTATACCTCTTCTCAAAACTTCCCTGTCTTATTACAAAGGGTCATGTTCCTCTACTCTATGATGTAGAATACCACCTCATATACTCAACTGTTGCTTAGCTTTGCTTAGGTATAGGTCTTCATCCATGGGTTCTTGTTCTTCTGGAACAGAGCATCTCCTGAAGCAGAGAAAAGAAATCATCTTTTGGAAACAAAATTTGTTCCTCACCTTTATCCTTTACTTCCCTTATAACTATGACAGGGTAGTTTAACAACTCTCAGGCATTATAGAGCTCATATCCTACCCATGGGACAAAACCTTGCCATATGTAAAGCACGAAGAAGAGAATTTTAGGAGTAAAAACTGAAAGAGTATTGAAAATTTATTCAATGGTCAAAAGTAATCCTAAGAACAAACAAAAATTAGTAACAATTGGAAACTACATTAAACCCGTTTTATAAGGCTTTTGAGTAAAGTGGCCTGAAATTTCCTGGAGTAAGTAAGTGTAAACAGATAAAGTATTAAAAAAAGAAACTTATAAGTACTCAGCTCCATACTCTAATCTCACAATCTCGTTTACTCTCCATGGAAAGGTGCTAAGGCACATTTGGAGATGATGAGGGAATGCTTACACCTTCCATTTTAAACATTTTCCCTAAAAAGCATACTCTGTTATTGAACCTTTTTTATATCAGCATTTATCCTGCAAAAAAAAAAGAATTTTAAGAAGGTCACAGCTGGACTGAAAACTCATTTACTATGAACATGTGTGACTGAGTCAAATAAAAAATTGTTAAATTGCAGTCAACGCCTGTGGATGTGCCATACACTATTTAGATGATGGATGCTACAAGGAACATATGGCATATGAGGAACAGAAGCATGTAAATAAATAGTGTTTCATATACAACAGGCACTATTAACATTGATTCCATATAGGAGGCATTATAAAAAATTATCAGCTCAATCTGGAAATGTAAAGACCTCATTCTCAAAGAATTTTAATTCTCTTGAGGAATAAAGGCATACACTTACGAAAAAACACTTTCCAAAACAGTATGTGAGCAAATACCACAATAAATACCATAGGAAGTCAGAGTAAAATCACTGTAAGCCATCATCAACAGGAAAAGTGCTGCACAAGAGTTCATCTCCCAAGTTGGGTATGATTTGGATAGGCAGATAAAATGCAGAAGGTAATTGGAAGCAAGAGAAATGACACTTTCAAAGTCATGAAGGAAAGAGTGACCATGGCATGTGTGAAGAATGGTGAAGCCACAGGCGTGGCTAAACTACAGACTTTGTGTTAAGGTTTAATGAAAAATAAGGCTGGATAGGTAAGATGGGGCCAGCCAACATAGGGGCTTAAATGCTAGGCTGAAGAGTGTAGATTTGACATGGAGTATCTTGGAATATGAAGACAAATAGGGAGTTATTGCAGGCATAATACTGAGTCCTAGAACCTTACCTATATTTTGGATGAGGATTATAGTAACAAAACCATCTTGCAGGCAATGTAGATGGATCGACCTTGCCAGGAAGCTTCCTCCATTTAAGACACTCATCACACTGTACCCATGTCTGGTCAGGAATCTTCCTGAATGAGGGAAAGTAGAGGTGTTACTGTGTATATCCTAGCTCTGTGATTGTCTCACATTAGAAAACTTTATGTAGAAAGTGTAAAAAAACTAATTTTATATAGGGAATGTGTTAAAAATGTTATAGCATAAATGTCTAAAATGTGTATATTTTGAACTTTGTAGATAAAATGATAGACTATACCAAATACAGATATGAAAAATAGTTAAGTATTAATATGGCAAGCTACCATTATTTATGCAGATCAATAACATTTATCCTGGAATCTTTTGTTAAGCAAATTAACAGCATACTTATAACTTTAAAGTTTATTAACTTAGGTAACAGATTTAAAATGCATTTATGGGAGCCACTGAAACACTGTCATCAAAACATTTTCCCCCACTTCCCTGCACACTTTCTATTCCTCTTTTTTTTTCCCCTTTCAAAAAAATCCTTTGGGGCTGGGGATGTAGCTCAGTGGTAAAGTGCTTGCCTAGCATGTTCAAGGCCTTGGGTTATATACCCAGCCCTATAAAAAATCCTTTTTTATAATGTTTCAATCAATATTTTATTAGGTTGATATTCCCAAAGCTAATCGTTAAACTACTGTAACTTTGATTAAGTTTCATGGTGGCTCCAAACCAATGATTGGATTTACTTAAGATAAAGTTTGCCAGAGTTAGACCCTTAAAATGTCTCTTCACTCCCATCTGCTTCCCTAAGTGTAATTCAGTCACCTACACCTTAAAATGAATTTGTTTCTCTGTGAAGAGGTGGCCTGTACATGATAGTCAGTAGCTAGGTTATGAAAGAGGGGTTAGAGAGGACTGAAGATTGGAGAAAAGACAGAAAGGTCTGTGAGAGGGGAAACTTAGGCTCATTTCACCACTACTATCATGGGTTTTGTGTATGCTGCATTTATATTGCTCTTATATTAGTTATTTCAATTAAGTGGTATAGTTCTTTATATAGTGTTTCAATCACTTTCTTATTGTTTTAAATCTTTTTTTTCTAGTTACAAAAGCAATATAACCTTATTATGGAAAATACAGAAAAATACAAAGAAAATAAAAGGCACTCATAATTCTACCAAATAAAATACAATGTCTTCTTTTAAAACTTTTTTAAGGGTGAGGGCAGGGGCAGGGGGGAGAAATGACCCAAACAATGTATGCACATGTGAATAAATGAATAATAAAAAATATAAAACTTTTTTTTAAAGTACTGCTTTAACAAAAAGGCTGTGTACACATTTTGGACTTACACCTTTCTCTTAGCTCTAGGCTACTCCAGACTTGCAACCTTTAAGCTGTAGGCTCAGGCCTGACCTCTGGTGTCTGTATGTTTCTACAGTCACTATTTGTTTTATTTAGAGCCATTGCCAGCAAATAAACAGTTTTAGCAGTAATGCGAGGGGAAAGAAAAGGTCATACTAGTTTTGGTTCTATAAGCATCTTTTCCAGAAAGATGCCAGTATTATTCTCTTGAGGACAAGCACACTTAAGAGGCAGCAACTCTCTGCTTTTTGTTATATGCAGACCTGGGGGGCCTTCAATCCAGGCAGACAGGAGAGGCTTTCAATTCATACTTGCAGTAAACAGGAAGTTAAGGGAGTTGTATATACTCCCCTCACTGTATTCCTCCAGAAGAGTGTAGGTTTAGGGTTCTGATTGCCTATATTTGTTTTTTTTTTTTCCTTCCTTCAATACTGGGTATGGAACCCAGGGCCTCATGAGCACTATGCTAACTATCCCCAGCTATAACCCCCTCAGGAACATTTTATTTATTTATGTATTTATCTGTATACTTACTTATTCATTTATGTATGCATTTATTTATTTGCTTTGTGGTGCGGGGGTTTGAAATCATAGCCTCATGCTTCTTATAGAGGCACCCTACACAACCCCAACTCCTTTTTTCTTGTATTTTTTAACATTTTAAACAAAATCCATGATACCAGAAACTATGATCTATAATCAGTTCAATGTCTCACCTAGACAATTCCACTTTTGTAGGTTGTGGTGCCTGTCTGATTACCTGTATTTGAACCTTGGTTCTATCATATTCTATGTGTCTTATCTTGGGCAAGTTACTTAAGCTCTCAGTGTGTCTTTCTCTAAAATCTGTAAAGAATAGTATCTATCTCAGTTACTGCAATAATTATTACATGTAAAGAACTAAAAATAATGCCTAACATATAAGTAAATATTCAAGAAATAATTATCATTATTAAAATTCTGCCTCCAGCACATAGATTCTCTAACAGTTTGTGAACATCTGTTTCACTGCATTAATCATTACTAATCGAAAGGCAAAAAAAGTATCTCATCTTAATTTAAATTTCCTTGGAAACTACAGAGGATGGACATGAGAGCTGAGATCTTTAGAACAGGTGGAAATATACATACATACAGCATTTGGAACAAAATTTTACATCATACATTTATCTGGTAGAGTCCATTAAAAAAATACACAGGTGCCCCACCCCCAAATGAGAGCAGCACTCTAATCTCTAACATTCTATCGTTGTCTTGATGGTGGTATAACTAACTGTATACGTATTGTTATTCAATCTATCCTCTGTAGTATGCTCCTTTCCGATTAGGCATTTCATCTTGTTCTCTGTATAATTCCTTGTCTTAGATTCAATAAATTCTACCTTTTCTCTAGTACACTAGGTTTTCTGTTTCTACTCTGAAATACCAGTTCAGTCTCAACACTGCTAAAAGTTTTATATCACCTAATCAACATACTCAGACAGATGAAGTGACTGACCCAAGTCCACTCAACTATTAGTGGCTCAAGCCTATAATCCTAGCTTCTAAGGAGGCAGAAATCAGGAGGATCTCAGTTTGAAGCCAGTCCCTGGCAACTAATTCAGAGACCCTATCTTGAAAAACCCATCACAGAGTGGCTCAAGCAGTAATGGCACCTGCCTAGCAAGCATGAAGCCCTGAGTTCAAACCCTACTGCTGTCAAAAAAAAAAGTGGAAGAAGCAGATGTAGACTTTCATTCCAGGATGGTTTGATTTAAATGGTCATGACTCCCCCACACTATATTACACTGTCTCTACTGAACTAATAGTACTTAACGCTTCACATTAATGATCCAAAGCATACAAGTGTTAAACTGGAGTGAAGAGGTTTAGAAAATAATGTAATTGTACCTATTTCCTGATGTGAAAACACCATTTCACCTTTGTTCCTTTCATTTGATATAATGACATTACTTTCATATTTTTTAATTTATTACTCACGGTACTCGCCTGGCTGTAGGAAAGGTCTCAAAATTCTCTTCAGATGTCTTTTCCTTCAAATAAGCATTAAGCTTCTGGGCAAGGGCATTTATTGTCAACCTGAAAGAAAATGCAAGAAGTATGTCAAAGTTCAGCACTTACTGAATATTTTTCAACCTCTGAGATGTGCCCATTTAATAGAAGCCAAACAATTTAGAATACTCAGCATAGTTTTTAACATCTAAACCTTACAAGACTAAGATGGGAGATGAGAATCTGCTGCCTTTGAAAACTACATATCATATGACAAAGTTATAATACTGAATAGTCACTTTTGCTGAAAAGTGAAAATGATCAAAAGACCTAGAAAGTAGTCTTACAAATTTTCAGGACATATAGAATCACGGAGAAGGTGAACAAGACCATAACAGAGAACCAAACTGCAGAACTAGGACAGAGTCACATACTAAGTTGATAGGGAGTTACTTAATTGTCAAATGACAAGAGGTAAATAATTCAGGATCAAGTTGAAAGGTCAGAGAATCAAATACTATACCCTATCTATTATAAATCAATCAAATATTAACTTTATATGTCTATACAGTTCCTCTGCATTCAAATGCTGATCATAGCAGTAACAGCAATAATGGGGTGGGGGAAGTTCCTTTCAACATTTTAGTATACGACTATTATTGGAGGCTATATATGAATTCTTGCTTGGTCAATTTTAATTTATAATTCCTATTTAATTCCACAGACCATGATTACAACCTAATATAGAGCTATACACTCCTGGAATATTACAAATTTAGAATTTATAACATTTAAAAATTTCTTCACCCTGTAGATCATTCCTCAAAGGCTTTAGACGTTTTCTTAAAATTAACTCTTCTGGGACAGGATTGGTGGCACACATCTATAATCCCATCTACTCAGAGGCAGAGATCAGGAGGATTGTGGTTTGAGGCCAGACCTAGTAAAAAGTTAGGGAGACCTCCCCATATCAATAGAACAAGTCAGGTGTGGTGGTACACTCCTATAATCCCTGCAATTGAAGGCATAGGTAGGATTATGGTCCCAGGTCAGCCCAGGAAAAAATGAGAGACCCTATCCAAAATATAACTAAACCAAAAGGAACGGGGGTGTGTATCAAGTGGTAGAGCATCTGCCTAGCAAGTGTGTGACTCTGAGTCAAACTCTAGTACTACTCCCACAAAAGTAACTCTTCCTTACCTCTACCTTACTCATATTATATTAGATTCTCACCACAAACACGAGATTATAATAACCATATATTAACTCTGCTATCAACTGTTATTTTTCTTTAACCTACCAATGCTCCTATCTCTTTGTTAATATCCTTCCCTCAAGCTATAGGCATAGAACTATGCCTTGTTTCCTTTTTAAAATCTACTTTAGAAAGAAAATTAGATAGGCTTCTGGGAAGATGGCAGAGTAAGAACCAAATGAAATCTGTTTCCTCACCTAGACAAGAACTGCATTGGCAGAATCGGCCTGAGAGAAGTATTTTGGAACTCTCAGATGGTAAACTGTGGTTCTTAGCAAAGTAAACAACTACTACCCATTTCCCACCCATAGCGTAGTGGCAGGCACCCTGCCCTGTAAGAAGAACCTCATAAGGTAGGCAAAAAGGATGCTATCTTTCAAATACAGGGGATCTGTGTTCTCATCACTGATTACTATTTCTGATCATAAAGTACATACAAAAAGGCCAAGTGGCCATTTTTATTGCAATTTCTCCATTATTACAAGCCTCTCCTCCTCCAGCTAAAGTGATGGCCAAGGAATTCAAAGAAATGGCACTTTTTTTCTCCCTTCATTTTTCTCTTTTTTCAGTCTGTTTTAGGAGCCAGACTAAAAGCTAAGACATTCAAAAGCAGTCACATATATGAGGAAAATTTAAAAGTCATTGTGAATTCCCAGGGAAAGGTTCAGAATAGAAGAACTTAAGCTTACACTTCAGCCTGATCCTTGGCACAGAAATAGTTTACAATAATTAAAAAAACAGCAAACCTTGGGAAAGGAGGAGAATCTGATTTCCAGAGTTACTATGTTATTATATTCAAATATCCAGCTTTCAGTGAAAAAAATCTAAATGCATACAAGGAAATAGGAAAGTATGGCCCTTTCAAAAGAAAAATAAAACCAACAGAAACTGTCCCTGAAAAAGATCTGATGGACCTACCAAAGATATTAAAACAACTGTCTTAAAGATGCTCAAAAAACTAAAGGAAGACAAGACAAAAGCCAAGAAAATAGTATTTGAACAAAATGGAAACTGTAATACAGAGACCTAAAAAGGAACCAAAAGAAAGTCTGGACCTGGAAAGTACAATAACGGAAACAAACAATTCACTAGAGAGATTCAAAGGAAGATTTGAGTAGACAGAAGGAATAATCAATGAATCTGAAATAAGAAATTATTGAGACTGAAGAAAAGTGACAAGAGCTTAAGGATCCTGTAAGACATCATTAATGGCCTAACATAGGCATTGTGGAGGTACAGAAGGTGAAGAGAAAAAAGAGATACTATGCATAATCCCCATGATAAGCTACAAAGAAAATAGCTAGAGAATACACAGAAAAGAAAAGCAGAAAGGAATTTAAATGTTTCACTACAAAAATCGGTTGAACAAAAAGACAATAATATAGGAAATGATGGACAGAAAAACTATAAAACAAATAGCAAAATGACAGAATTCTCTCATTACCAATGTTTAAGTTTAAACTGATTAAACCCAGATTCACAAAGATATTTTATAATAAAGAATGTAGCAGATTTTGGTACCTAGAAATGGGTGCTAATTGTGACTATCAAAAATTGTGGGATGTTTATGACTAAAAATTGGCAGAGGCTGGTAGAATTTTGAGGATTACAGAAAAAGTCTAAATTGTACTGAACATACTATTAACAGAAATATGGACGTTACAATAGCTACATCATGGAATCAGCCTAGGTGCCCATCAACGGATAAATGAATAAAGAAAATGTGGTATGTATACATAATGGAGTTTTATTCGGCCACTAAGAAGAATGAAGTTATGTTGTTTGCTGGAAAATGGATGGAACTAGAGATCATCATGTTAGGCAAAATAAGTCAGTCCCATGAATACAAGTATCACATTTTTTCATTTGTGGAAGTTAGGGGG
This sequence comes from Castor canadensis, assembly GCF_047511655.1. Taxonomy (NCBI): domain Eukaryota; kingdom Metazoa; phylum Chordata; class Mammalia; order Rodentia; family Castoridae; genus Castor; species Castor canadensis. Next base: position 47,253,957 of record NC_133405.1, on the reverse strand, counting down.
GGAAAAAAAACAATGTCACGAAAACAGAGGTGGTACTACTAGGGAGATGATAGGGAATGGAAAGAGGGGAAAGAGAGGGAGTAATAGAGGGGTGAATATGATCAAAGTACATTGTATTTCATGTATGGAAATGTCATAATGAAACCCCTTACTATGTCCAACTACTATAAGCCAATTAAAAAAGACATGATGGACATGATATTGGAAAACAAGAGAAGCTGATCCTTGTTAAATAATGGTAGAAAGCTTAGCAAGAATGATCTGCAGTTATACAGAAACCACAACTTGCAACTGATGAAACTGAATACTTAGCTAAGGTGATCTCAAGACAAAGTGTTGAAGGTGTGGCCTGGTGTCCTCCAGCCATATATGTAAAATCCAAGAGGAAAAAGATAAATTAAAGGAACCAGAATTTGATGATCTGGAAAAATTCTCAGCCCATCCAAACTGCAAAAGATGTTATTAAAATTATAGAGATTTCACTCTTAGGAAAGTGTGCTTCTAGTGAAAAAGCTGAGAGTGAAGGTGGACCACCTTTAATAATATCCAAATGAGATCAAAATTTCAAAATATTCAGTTACATGAAAGGCTCTGTGAAAAGAATAAGCAAGTGACTCACAGATCTCCACAACCATCTCAGTTGATGCCAAGAATAGAAACAGGATTGTCTAGGAAAGACCTGTCAAGAGCCTCTTGTTATATTCATGACATTCATGGAAGAATACCCACAAAGTTCTTAAGAATGGCGCAAGCACAAAAATTTCCAGCTTGGACTGAAAGGACGGAAAGAGTATATAACGAAAGAAGTCTACTGAATCTTCAAAACTCTATATATAGTCAGGAAAGGGACTGATGAAACTATTCAGATGCAAGCACATGCTACCCTTCTTGAACAAAGATGATTTTTGGAGGGTAAACAGTAAGCCCAGAGGGCAGAGCCTTAAGATTAGAGAGCAGAGTTGCAAATGCCAATTATTCTTAAACCTTTTAAATTTAATGGAATTTGACTAGCTGGTACCTGTGAATCCTTTTTCCCCCTACTTGATCCAGAAAAATGTGTATGTATGTATATATGGATGTATGTATGTGTGTGTGTGTGTAAGTGGTGTCTTGTTTCTGTCCCACTACTTATTTTAGGTGAGAAATTCAGCTGGATAGATGAATGAAGGGAGGGAGGAAGGGAGGAAGGAAGAAAGGAAGGGATACATCCATAGATAGAGGAGAATTTTACCACAAGATACATCATATTCAGGGTATCATTCATATGTGATTTAGATAATTATATTTGGGACTTTTGAGTTGATGACATTTAGCTGAGATTTTAGACTCTGAGTTAATGCTATCGTAGGTTGAGACTTTGGGGAATATTGGGACAGGGTAAACACATTTTGCATGTGAGAAGTGAATCTTTTAGGGTGCCACAGGGCAGATGGTGGTAATAAAATAATGGTCCTCCGAGATGTCTATGTCTTAATCCCTGAAACCTCTGAGTATGTTAGGTTACACAGCAAGGGGGAAATTAAGACTGAAAATGGAATTAAGGTTACTCATCAATTGACCTTAAAATAGAAAGATCTTCCTAAGTTATCCAATGTAATCACAGGGGTCTTTAAAAGTTGAAGAGAGGGATGCAAGAGTCAGAATTAGAGAATTAAAAAATGGGATGACAGAGGACTCAGCACATCATTACTGACTTTGATGTCAGAGAAGAAGGCCTTGCGCCAAGGAATTCAGGCAGCCTCCAGAAGTTGGAAAAGGCAAGGAAATGGATTCTCCTCTAGAGTCCCCAGAAAACAATGCAGCCTGCCAACACCTTGATTTTAGCCCAACAAGATCCGTTTCAGACTTCTAACCTACAGAATTCTAAGTAAGTTAGTGTTGTTTTAAGCCATAATTCTGTGGTAATTTGTTACAACAAATAGAAATTACTTTCTACTGTTTATAGACAGAGTATCACTGTATTTACCTCAAAATTTAAAAATATCTCATGGCTCCCCTATGAGTTCATTGTGGGTAGGTTGGCACATGTTTCAGGAAAGGTGGTTCTACAACAGGGGTCAGGAAACTACAGCCTAGGAGGCAAATCTCACTCACTGCCTGTTTTGTGAACAAAATTATATTGGACTTACTTGTTTTCATATTTTACCAGACTCGAATAGCTGTGAAAGAGACCCTATGGCTCATGAAGTCCAAAATATTTACCTTCTGGTCCTTCTCAGAAAATATTTGCCAATCATTGCTCTAGGATCTGGCCCTACACTACCCATCTTACTTGATTTCCCTTCACTCCAGTTACATCCTTTTATTTCCATATCCCGTATCATTACCATTCTGAGATCCTGTCACTACCTTAACTCATGCAACATCTTGGAACTCCCTTCCTTCTCCCTTCTAAATTGAGTATTCTTTATGTCACATCTTAAGGCATACTTTCTATCCCCAAACCTTCCCTATCTATTCTATGAAGGCATTTTTCCCTATACCATACCAGATTTTGATTGATCAATCAGCCATTATATGGCTCTCTAGTTTGCTTAATACATGTGACAATCTATTACCATAAACATAAGATCCTTAAAGCAAGTATGTCTTGAATTTCTCCAGAAAGTTCCACAAAGCTTAGCCATTGTTATGTACCAGCAGATAATATTGCATTGATTACATTATTCTTAAGGTAAAGTTCACTCTGAACATATTTTAAGTTTGAACCCTGATAATTGCAGTTAAAATCTGATACCTACAACTGTTAAAAATGATATTACAATTTATTTGTAGATAATCCAATAGTATGACGGTGGGTATCTCTTTTATCACTTATAGTTTTACTATCTATAATACTCATAAAATGAGTTTGTGACAGCAGATAATTTTCTCTAATCTTTTTCTCAAATTTCTGGGTTTTCTTGGGATGCGTGTGTGGGGGCGGGGGTGAGATAGGTCTTGCTATGTACCCAGGCTGAGCTGGAACTCACTATGTAGCTGACGCTGGCCTCAAACTCATGATCCTCTTGCCTCAGTCTCCCAAATGGAATTACAGGTGTACCCCAACACACTCTGCTTCAAATTCCTGTGCTTTTAGCTAAACATCTTTTCATTTTATATAAAATAAATTGAGCATAAAAAAGCAATAGGGTTGGGGGTATAGCTCAGAGATAGAATGCATGTTTAGTGTACATAAGACCCTGGGTTCAATCCCCAGCATCAAAGAAAAAAAGACAATGATGCCAGAATTGGACATGAATTATACAAATTTATTGTCTTCAAAAAACTGTATGAAGAATAGTATACTAGTTTTGTTTTTAATAAAATATGTAATATAAATTAAACTACTTAAGCCAGAAATCACATACGCTTAACTAAATAAATCTACTGTTTACAGAATATCTATTTGGATCCTCTGCAATGACTTCAATGTAGTTTCATCATATCCAAACTACACATCAAAAACTAAGGGGTTTCTGGGAGCCGGTGGCTCATGCCTGTAATCCTAACTACTCAGGAGGTAGAGATCAGGAGGATTATAGTTTGAAGGCAGCCATGGCAAATAGTTCATGAGACCCTATCTTGAAAATACTTAACACAAAAAGGGCTGGTGGAATGGCACAAGGTGCAGGCCCTGATTTCAAGCCCTAGTACCGCAAAAAAAAAAAAAAAAAAAAAAAACTAAGGGGTTAATGTATCCAAATTTTAAAAATACAGAGATTTGGGACTACTCCTTTCATTCAAGCAAAACAGAATGACTTGGCCTCTGAGACTTTTGTTAAATCAATGTCATTTCCATACTTTCGCTCTTAAGTCCTGGTCAAGGATCTCCATTATGGGTCACACTAGCACTTAAAAGACCAATTTACTTAAACTGAGGACACATAGTTGCCATGTGTGACTGACCAAAACCCAGTTATGCTGAAATTAATTTGGACTTGCCATTTAAATAGATGTTTCCTTATCAAACACTAAACCTAAAGTTCTTATGATTCTAGATAGGTTAAGGCCCATCATTTAACTTTATTATAGTTTGGAGCATAAAAACTAGATTTGGGAAATCACATTTCTCTCATTCTAAAAAACTTGCTGCTGATACCTCAACGAAAAATATCATACCAGGGTTGGTGGTATATAATGTCTACAATTCTAGCACTAAGGAGGTTTAGGCAGGAGACTCTCGAGTTCAAGGCCAGCCTTGGCTACATAGTGAGACCCAGTCTCAAAAAAAAGAAAGAAAGAAAGAAAAAAAGGAAATGATACCAAATGTCTTTCTTTTCTTTTTTCATATTCCAAGAACACCTCTTTTCTTTTTGTGCTCTTAAATATATTTCCCTCTGCTTAGAATGTCCTTCTCCTATTTGTACACCTAGAAAACTTACTTTTCTTTCAAGTTTAAGTTCTGATTTGTGAAGCCTTCCTTGATTTGTAGGCATAAAGGTTCTTCCTCACTTTGTAGATAAGTTCCAGTAAAGCAATTATTTTATAGGTATTAAGTTTCTTGTTTGTATATATCTTTTCACACTTGTTCATGGGCATCAAGGACTCTTTATCTTTCACCCTCAAGTCCCTCATACTTAACACCTAGGAGGTATCAAACCTATGTCCTTGTGCATGCTAGCTAGGTAAGCACCCTGACAATGACCTATTCCCCCAACTCAAAACCTGTTCTAACCTGGCTTTAACAACTCCTTTCTTCATCTCCTAAAATATCCCTATTGATTCAGCATTAATGTCAAGTTCCTTTCTGATTCTTACCTATTTGTCTCTCCTAGTAAATCTATATGCTTCTATGAAAGCACATGTCTTTCTTGCTGTTCCAACATTTTCTTCTGAAACTATTCACTGGCTTCAAGAATATTTTTCAGAACAAACTTCAAAATTTTCCCCCACAATGTGCTCAGTAATTCATATCCATTTGCTTCTTTAAACTAACATGAACAACAATGTTCTTCACTTTACCAGAAATATTTTGCCAAATGATTCCTGTGATGTTTCTATAATTTCTAAACATAACATCTGTCTCAACTGGACTCCATATATAAGTTTCAGTAAACTTTAATTTAAAAATCAAATCATTTTATCTCCAATCTTGGAAAAAAGATTTGAAATAATTCTTAATTAACTTCTCATCTAGCTGGCTTTTAGTGATGATTTTAGAGGTTTCAGAGAACAGAATCGTATCTGAAGAAATTGTGGTGACTGACTCACCGGTACTCCTTGGTGTACTCAAAGTCTTGTTTGTTGTAGGCAGGTTTTAGGAAATTGCACTCAATGACTCCAATTACTCCCACACCTTCTCCACAAGTTGGCTTAGAAGAAAAACATTAATTTCAACACTTACATTACTATTAACTGCCCAGAGGCATTTCCTTTTGATTCCAAACAATAATACAAAGATTACATGATGTTCAGGGGTAAGGAAAGGCCATTGAGATCTAGAAAAACACTTAGAATGTACTTCAATAGCCTGCAGGTGTTACATGGAACTGGAAACTTGGACAAATTCTAGAGCAGAAATTTTCAAACAATGATTCATAGACCCCTAAAATTCTTCAGGGATTAACAGCCATCTCTAATGCACTCACACAACCAATACTTTCATCTGATTTATATTCTAGGATTGCCCTAAGATTTCATTTGAATAAAGAATTATGCTGCTAAAAAAACAAGATTAAACACCACAGTTCTAAGAAACTGAAACTTCACCTAAAACATTTTTACACCCTATCTATTAAAATAAGCATTCTCTCCACATACAAAGGCCACTAAACAAGTACCAAATAGTCAGAATTGCAGTAATTAATTATAAGTTGATGCAAGAGGTTCGGGGATTTAAAATCTTAATTTTTTTAGTGGAAGGAACTGAGTCAAGGCATAATTAGACTGGAACAAACATGAGTTGTTTAAAGATAATATAACAACAAAAAACAAGAGAGAATGAAAGTTCGCTATCCTGGGCCTTATATAATTGTCCTACTAATATAAAGCAGTGTACCATTCATTGTGTTTTAGCAATCTAAGAATAGGAATGGAAGAGATACTTGTAGAAATTACTACTTTAAACTATCATTAAAACATTAAAGATGATAGCAGCATTTATATAGTTTGGTTTATGAAATATTTCACACACTTTATTCCATTTAAATCTCTTAACCATGCCAGACACCAGTGGCTCATGCCAGTAATCCTAGCTTCTCGGGAGGTAGAGATCAGGAGAGGATAATGTTTCAAATCCAGCCTGGGCAAATAGTTCGTGAGACCCTATCTCAAAAAAAAATATCACAAAACAGGGCTGGTGGAATGGCTCAAGGTGTAGACCCTCACTTCAAACCCCAGTACCAAAAAAACCCAAAACAAAACAAAAAACCCAATACTCTCAACCCTGTAAACTGTGAGGTAGAAAAAGAAAGATTATTATTTGTTTTCATTTTATGGGTAGAGAAATTAAGCCTCAAAGAAGTTAAATGATTCATACAAGGACATAGCTTATAAATACAAAATCAGGACCTAAATTTTGATCTTCAATGATCAGACTTTACAGACCTTCCAATATGCCTTATCTTCCCAAGCTAATGGAAAAAGCAACCTTACACACTACTAAGCTCATACACATGGTGATGTTTCTGGTATTCTAACTCTGCCTCTTATTAACAGCTACATAGAAAATGCATTCAGTAAAGTTCCTGGGTTGATTAACATCCATGATCCATGAAGAATGAGAAGTAGCAAGAGTTTTTCCATACAAGACAGGTCACTGGTAACAGAATTTAACAACCATCATGAGATGGAAGTGAAAACTATTAATGAATCTAACCACTTTTCCAATTTTAAATTCTCCTCAGTCCTCTATGACAAAGCATCATTAACTACTCACCTTTATCTGGCATCCCACCTTCTCAAAGGACTTTATTAGCCGGTTGTTATGGTACATCATCACTCCAAACTGGTTACTATTTTTACAAGAGAATCCAAAAGTGATTCTCACCTGCTTATTCTGAGAAGAAAATCATTAAGGAAACAAACACCAGAGGCTTCAGCAAACAAAATTTTATAGCAAAAAAACAAATATAACTGGATATAAATTGGCACAACCTTTCTAGAGGGCATTTAGAAATATGTAGCAATAGTTGAAAATACTATTAACCTTTGTCCAAGTAATTCTCTTCTTAGAAAAGGAACCAGTGTAAAGATCAGTTAGAGATGAATCAACTTGGGTTGTAAAACATTTGTACATGAAAGCAATGCTAGGAATCTCTCTGTATAGCTGTCCTTATCTCAACTAGCAAAAACTCTTTGTCTTCCTTATTATGCTTATGTCTTCTCTTCAACAAAATTAGAGATAAGGGAATAACAGGTTCTGCCTGGAAGCAAGGGGGAAGAGGGGGAGAGGGAGGAAGAAGAGGATGAGGGGGGGCAGGGAGAAATTACCTAAACAATGTACGAACATGTGGTTAAATGAATAATAAAAAATTAAAAAAAAAAAGAAATGTGTTCCACAGAAACAGGGAAGCCCAAAAGGTTTATGACTTACAGAGATTTTTTTTCTATTAGTTATTGCAGAAAAATAATTTAAATGTTTCACAAGGGGATTATTAGATGAATGTTGGTAAATCTACATGGTCTATTATGCAGCTCCTAAAATTTTGACCTTGAAAAATATTTGAGAACATTAGAAAATGTTCAAGCATTATTCAAAAACTATATACATGCATGAAAAATACTGTAAGAAAATATACCAAAATGCCACCAGTTTTTAAACAATAAATAATCACAAAACAAACCCCAGTGCCTCCAAAAAATACTGTTTCAATAATCACAAAATATTTCTTAACACTTTCAAGCTGCTCAATTTGCTTCTAGGGCTCACAGGTTCTGGGAAGAATTTTAAATGGTACAATAGAAGTCTACATATTTATAGGCAACATAGTAAGTTCTACTAACCATACAAAACACAATGTTAGCAAAAACAGTAAGAACAAAATCACTGTGAAAGTTAAAAGATAATGAATAGTCCTATAATATATTTCAGTGGAAGAAGTTAACAAGCTTGAATTGATGAAATTATGACAATTATTATAAGTAAAACATGAAATGATTAGGGGTTTTTTTGGTTGTACTAGGGTTTGAACTCAGGGCTTTGTGCTTGCTAGTCAGACGCTCTACTGCTTTAACTATGCCTCCAGCCCTTTTTGAAGTGTGTATTTTTTATATAGGGTCTTCCTTTTTTCCTGGGCTGGCCTGGACCATGATCCTCTACACTTCCTGCTGTGGCTGGGATGACAGGTGCATACTACCATGCCCAGCTTTTTCTGTTGAGATGGGGTCTTGAGAACATTTTTGCCCAGGCTGGCCTAGAACTACTATTCTCAGCCTCCTGAGTAGCCAGGATTACAAGTGTGAGTCACCCTGCTCAAATAATAATGTGTTTTTGATGACTCCTACTTAATTTAAAACCAAGATAAGAGAATGAAAAACATATAAAAGGGAGAAAGAGAAACTGGTATTTTCATTAAAACAAATAGTAAGGAATCTTCATATCCAAATGAATTGAATGAAAGTTTATTTTTGTTACTTATTAAAAAATGATCTCTGGGCTAGAGGTATGACTCAAGTGGTAGAGTGCCTGCCTGGCAAGTGCAAGGCCCATAGTTCAACACCCAGTACTGCCAAAAAAATAAACAGAATGGGACACAGACAGAATAAAAGGGGGAAAATGAAGAAAGCCCACCAGCACAGGCATTTTCTCTCTCTGCTTCCTGGATATTAGCTGCTCTGCTTCCCCATGCTCTTCCTGCCGTGATGGACTGAGACCACTGAAACTCTGAGCCAAAATAAACCTTTCCTCCCTTAAACTATTTCTCTTAGGTATCTGTCATGGTGGCAAAAATTAACATACCCCTCTTTAAATGATAACCTACATGCATCAAAATCATATGATGAGTGCATCAGATCTGATACAAAGACGCAATACAAGTGGGTACCTAACTCAGAACATACAATGGTTGGGGCTTCAGGAAGTCAAAGCAAACTTCACATAGGACCTTATTACAAAGCAAAAATGAAGTAAGACAAAACAAACCAAAATCCTCACAGCATAAAATTAACATTTTGAAGATACTAATTGTCAAATATTTTCTTTATTGTATACTTGCAAAATTCTAAATTATGGGATGGGAGAACACTGACAGGAGTAAACCCAAATTAGTGTGAAGAAAAAGAACAAAGGGGAGAGAAGAGGTCTTGATAACTGTGGAGTAAGTAAGTCAGCATCAATGATCTTGTCCTTTAGTGATCTCCTAGAAATGATACTAGGCGTATCATTTATGATTCATTTAGTTTAAATGAATCCATTTAACCAAAACCACAATACAAAAGATAACTGGTTTAATGGAGAGGGGGGTTGAGTAGAGATACACATGTAGTGCATGGACAGACATTGGCCTGAAAGAAACCCTGAAGAACACCATTTCTAATTTTTGTTCAGGAAAATAAAGACAAAGATAATGCCTTTAATAAAGCAAACACAACATAAACATATTTCTTGGACCAAGAAAATAAAAGAGAATTCTTTATAACTGCATAAGCATTCTCATCTTTCCAAGACTTTTTTTTTTTTGCTCAAAAAACCACTAGTTGCTGGGTGCCAGTAGCTCATGCCTATAGTCCTAGCTACTCAGGAGGCAGAGATCAGGAGGATCATGGTTCGAGGCCAGCCCAGGCAAATAGTTCTGAAGACCCTATCTCAGAAAAAAAAAACCCATCACAAAAGGGGGGGAGGGCTGGTGGAATGGCTCAAGGTGTAGGTCCTGAGTTCAAGTCCCAGTACCACCAAAAAAAAACCACCAGTGAAGATTGACCTAATTTACATAGTTCATCTTAAGATTTTCTCTAGTATCTGAAATCCATTTCCCATGCAATGGAGCATAGAATTGAAAATGAAGTGCTTCTGAGTGGCTGCCAATTGAGAAGTTACTAGGAAATCAATGTCAAACTTGTTAACGATTCATTTCATCCTATAAATATCAACCTTTAATTTTCATTCTAACTCCATCTATGTCTAAATCTGGACTCAGTACAACAAAAACCATACCATATCCAAAAGATTAAGAAGTCCTAATCAACACTTTATTTGAATCAATGCAATACAACAAAATCCCAGTACAAACCAAATCTGATGTGGATTATTTCTTATGGCTGAGATTCTCAATCCTAGCTGCTCATTAGGATAACTAAACTAAAGATTTAAAAATATATATTACTTGTTAAAAATATTTCAGCCAGGTGTGGTGGTTCACACCTGTAATCCTAGCTACTTGGGAGGCAGAGATTGAGCAGATTATGATTCAAGGCCAGCCTGGGCAAAAAGTTAGCAAGACCCCATCTCAACCAATAAACTGGGTGTGGTAGTATGAACCTGTTATTCCCACTATATGGGAGACTGTAGGTAGGAGGATCTTGGTCTGAGGCCAGCCCTAGCAAAAAATATGAGCAAAAAATATGGAGTGGCTCAAGTGAAACAGTGCTTTGCCTAGCAAGTGTGAGGCCCTGAGTGCAAATCCCAGTGCTGCCAAAAAAAAAAGAAATACTTTCTTAGAGTGCACTATAATAGGATATGTATTATAATACACAATCTTGAATTAGAAAAGGCCAAGTTTTTGGCTTTCTATGTCTAGAAATTTAACCCTGAAATGAAGAAGTCAATTACACGTATCTGTGAGGATACTGTGAAGGTAGGTTTATACATATCATATCCTACATTGGCCAGGCTCTTGGCAATCATCTGGGTAGTCACTTTCTTTTGACGCAGGAAAATTTTCATCCGTGGTTTCATATATAGAATACTACAAAATGCCTATGAAATAGTGAAGGAAAAGTTATTATGCCATATTGCCAATTTTACTGACATCCTCATAAAATACTGCCAGCCAATTGAGCCTATTTCTGGGCAAAGATTTGGCTCAGTTTCTGTACCTTGCTATACTACATCAACTACCACACTAAAATGCTGCAAACAATATTATCTAAACTGTTTCAGTATAGACTGTGAAAAGGAATCCTAGCACAGGGCTAAAATACTGCCATCTTTATATAATTAAAGTTCAATCTTATTCAATAATATTTTTACGCTATAGGAAATCCTACCTCTCACTGTTGAAGGACTACTCTTACTCACCCGTAAAGAATACTCTGTTTCTGGAAGCTCAGTAGTAACCCCACCAGTCTCTTTTTCTTCTTCGTCAAAGTCTGATACCAGGATGTCATACTGATCTGTATCAAAGTCCAACTCAGACTTTCCATCTTTGTTTCTGGGTAAAAGAAACAAACATTAATCTAACAAAAACTGGCTCCAAACAGGAAAAAAAAGTGCACAAGGAACCCAAGAGAAAAGAAACAGTATGAGCCAATTCTCCAGCATCTGTTTCTTTCCCTATGCAAAGGAACTTCAAACTAATTTGTGGATCACACAAATACTTAAGGGTATTTCCAGTCTAAACAAATCTACTGCTTCATACTGGTGGTGATGCCAAGCTCATAAACAAAGAAAAAGGAATGTGGAATGTCTGACATCAGATAAATCAATCGATGTCAGCTATCCTCAAAGAAGGATCATAAAATAGATCCCAACTTTCTGGCTATTGCTGGATAAACCACAGAATATCACTTTCCCGAATTTAATGAATTGATGAGTCAAAATGAACTGCTAACTTCAGCCATAAGGTAAGACTAATGAGATTTCCCCAGATCTAATCCTGTATCTTAGGAGGAAAAAAGATTGCTGTAGAAACAGAATATATTTACTAGATCTCTAGTATATTATTTATGGAATTATCATATAATAGTACTGGTATTCTTTTCATAAGGACCATTAGCATTCCCATAGTCTGTTTTGGCCACTTAGCTTTGGTCTATTCCAAGATCCTGGGATAGCTACATCACTAACCACTGCCAGGGGAAAAAATGTAAGATCCATCTTTATTCCTGAAAACTCAAAATAAATGATGGGTTATAGAGAAAATGCGTATCAGAACATATAGCTCCTAAAATGTGCTCTGTGGAATAGTAGTTCCCGGAAATATTCTTTTTTTTTTTTTTTGTAGTACTGGGGTTTGAACTCAGGGCCTCAAACTTGCTAGGCAGGCACTCTGCCGCTTGAGCCACTCCCCCAGCCCGGAAATATTCTTAAGGAAGAGAGAGAGAAAGGAAGGAGGGAGGGAGGGAGGGAGAAGGAGAGAGGGAGGGAGGATGGGAAGAAAGAAAAGTTGTATGATCTAATAAAACTGGGAAACAATTATTAGCCTCAAGTTCTAGTGTCACCTCCTTTATATGCCAGACTTCACAAGCTCAGAGCTGCTGTGCTGAAAACTAATTTCTAGTCTCACAGCTCAACCACAGCCACTGTGGCATGCAGCCTGTATGAAGCCCATGCCACTATACTAGTATATTCTAGATTTTTCAGGATAATCCTGACTTTCACTATCCCACCCCACTCTAATGCAGATGTCCTGAAAACTGAAGTTCCCTGTCCTCCCCATACCTCACCTTCCCCATGCAAGACAAAAGATCTACAAAAACATTTGTAAAAATTGGGAAATACTATGCATTATATTGCTCTCTTAAGCATTTTCAATGCATATTAGCATATGAAAGCCTCTGAGAAGTCCTGGAACAAAGCAACATCGTGTGCTCTCTTTAAGCCAGCTTTTCCAAAACTTACTTGACTATGCAATCCTTTATTTATGTTAACACCTAGTACATATAACTGAAAAACAATGTACAAAGGAAAAGTCTAATTAATATGTGTAAATCATTGGAAATACCTCAGGAAAATGATCCATTCTAACGCAATTAGAGGTTTTTCCCAGTAGGGCACAGGGAACATAAATCTGTACAAGCTATCTTACTTTTTCTTTTTGTTAGTACTCTGTATAAATCAGTATTGCTGGAGTATAAATTTTAGTATAAATAGAGGACACGTTTGACCAAAGTAGAAAAGGAAGAATGACTGTACTCTATATGCCAGTAATACCTTATTTTACATTAAAGGTTTTTACTATTTGTGTCTTAATACATTCTTAAATGCATTCCACTTGACATGCCAATAGTAAATAAATGATGTATCCCAGAGTATTTCTTGATTGTTTTATTAGTTCTAAAGACATGCTCTTAAGCCAGTCTCATTACAGTTAATTGATCTGCTTCAAAGACTTTTGTATTTCTATTCTAGCTACTCTAAAAGCACTAATATTAATTATTTTTTTAAGATCATGTGTTTTATTAGTCTTATCACTTTTTCACACTTCATTTTAATTACCAAACATATAAACTATCATCTACCAATCTCATATTTTGTGAATATGAAATAGGTATTTATAAAGGATTCTGAGGGTGTTAGAATAATGTTACACTACATTTCTGCCTTAAATGCACAGCATTTTACCAACAAGAAGCACCATCTCAATATAACTAAGAAAAAGTAACAGAAAGGTATGCAATGAGATAGAAATATGTATCAAAATTTATCTGCTCTGCTTCTCTAGAAAGATTTATTAAAATCTGCTTCATCATACTACCTGTTCTTATTAGGATCGATAATCCTTGGAATACTATACCTGCGGACATTCCAAATGAGAACACGAGTGCCTTTTTTGCCTGGGATAGCATCGAACTGGGATAGCAGGTCATTTTCACTGTTGAAAATTGAGTAGTTCAAGATGGCCTCTAGACTTGGCAAGGAATCCTCAGTAATAATCATTTTTTGTAAAACCAAGCATAGTCAAAGAAAAAATATCCTTTTTTTCCTGCAGTACCAGGGTTTGAACTCAGGGCCCACACCTTGAGTCACTCCATCAGCCCTGTCTTGTGAACTATTTGCCAGGGCTGGCTTCAAACTGCGATCCTCCTGATCTCTGCCTCCTGAGTAGCTAGAATTACAGGCATGAGCCACTGGCACCAGCTAGAAAAATTAGTATCTTAACAGGATGCTATCAAGTAGGAAGAGTATTCTTTGGGTTGGATTTATACAAAAATAAAGACATAAAGCATAGGTATTACTGCTACAGAAGAAAGGGAAGGGGAAAACAAAGAAAGGTTGTAGAGAAACTCCACCTTCAGAACACAGCTTCAAGGATGCAATGTAAATAAAGACAGTGCTGTATTTATGAAACTGTAAGAGGCTGAAACACTGAACTATTTGGAAGCAGTAAGTTCAAAACTTACTGCTATACTGCTCCTGTTAAGACAACCTGGTGTCTAATAGCAATAACAGCTTGCCTGGGTATAGGCAAATGAGCAGTTCTGCTATCAGAAATGCTAACAAACAAATAGTATGCATCTAGGAGTATAAACGCAAGTAAATACCTATCCTTAGGGGGAAAAAAGACAACATCCTGGGAACTTTACCACAGGGTGGTGATTAGGGAGAGATATCCTATATAGATTAAACTACATAATAATAAAAATTTTAATATAGCAAAAACATTTCTAAACTTCTGTCATTTCCCACTTATTTTAAAAATATTTAATAGAGGGAAATTCCAGTACATTTTAAGACATTTGAGTTTCTCTCTAAATATTAAAACTTATTTGAATTATGAAATGTTAAGAGGTAGCTAAATTTGACCCGAAGAAAGAGGTTCCTTTTAAAATAGTCAGATTAGACTAATTCTTAATCAACATTTCCCATTTCCAGAAAGGATATTGTTTTGCTGGCTAAATGGAACGATTGGTACAACAATTGCCTGGGCCTGGACGCATTCCAGATAGGTCTGTGATAGGAGTCCAACGGTGAGAGTACCCCCATTCTTGGTGAAGACAAGAGCGTCCTTTCCTAGCCGCATAGAGCCTGACTTAAAACCATTACCAAAGACACCGATGGGACATTGGCTCTTCTTTATCACTTTGTCTGTAAAGCCAAAGCTGTAATTACACAAGGAAAAAAGAAATCAGAAAAGTCAAAAGCATGCTAAAATAGACTACAGGCAGAATGCTTCGCTTACACTTGAAGAACACTTGTAAAAAGTCCTTCCCTTTTTACTCCTTTTAGTGTTTCCAGGCAAAACTTTTAATTTAAAAACATAGAAAATCACTATGGGGTAATGGGACTAATTTTCCTGTGTAGTTTAAGTGTACTTATATAGTTCCATAGTGGTAGAGTCACACTTTGTAAATGTAAAGAAGGCCCCTTTTTAGTAATAACAGAGTGCTGGCAAAAGCCTAGTGCAGCTGCCTTTCTTGTCTAGATATAATGGCCCTGATTGCTAGAAGTAAAGTTAGGGTAAGGTGAAAAGGGGAGTTAATCTGGAGAAGAAAGAAAAGTACCAGATTCTGGCACTGATCAAAGGTAAGAGACTAGGTATCTCCTAACCTGGTTATATGACCCTCTAGAAATCTTAAGGTCAGAGATTACATACCTTGACAATTTCAACTCTCCACCCAAAGGATAACCCTTCCAATTCTTACCCTCTGCTCCATCTGCTGGTACAGTTCATTGGAATATAGCCAAGAGATAAAAATAGGTAGTTCTGCCTCTGAATATCTTCAAACAGCTGCAGTATAAAGTCTCTTGTTCTATTAAGGGCCTCTCACTGAGTCACCTCAGCAAACTCTGTAGTTCTTTATGATGAGCATAATCTAGGAGCCAGAAACTTTCCCTTTCTTATTTTCCATTCAGATACTTAGATACACAACAAAGTAACAGAATCTAAAAAAATTTAAAGACATGATATCTAGAAAATTATTATCTTCTTCTTATATCTTCTCTCACCACAGATAAAACTAATTTTAAGGACTGTTTTTCTCCAAAGTGAATAATCTTACAATGTTGCACATTATACCATTCACTTAATATCTACTGAGCCCCTACTATGTGTTGTGCATTATGCTAAGCACTGGAGACCTATGTGTTAATAAAAAAAGACACGATTCTTGCCCTTATAGTTTATAATCTAAGGAAGGATTTTGTGTATTACAGATTAGATGCTTCTCCAACATCAATAAAACAGATATTTATGCCACAGTTGAGCAGCTCAGTCCTGACTTTATTTTTGGAACAAGAAGGACTGAGATGCCTGCTTTCCATTTTCTGAAGGTTGTGGTATTATGTTTACACCACAAAAAGGGGACCACTGTTCAATTTTCTATCACAAAATATTATGCAATAATAATACCATTATGTCCTCCTAGGGTAAAAACTTTATTATAGCTTTGTGCATCCTACAAATAAATCTAATGATAGAGAAAGGTAATTTCCAAGAACTGATCCTTTGAAAACACAGAAGAGTAGTCTGTGGGCCTTTGTATTTCAGGAAGGACTAAAATCAGAATGGAAAAAGACAAAAATAATAAGATAGTAGCTATGAGCTCTGGATTATTTGTTGTTGTTGATGATGTTATGTTTCACTTAACTCTTCTCATGTGCTTTTTTCCGACCTCAGTTCCCATGCTAGGTATTCTTTTTAAATGCAGATTTGCAGAATGGATGTGGAGTACCAATCAAATACTACCAACTATAAAAGCCCTCACCATATATAATGTGTGATAATTGTAGCAATAAATATTATAGCTTGGTATAGCTCAAAAATTTTCCAAAGACATATTTTGACTTAGACAGGTAAAGGTTTCTCTTCACTAAGTCAGTCCTGTTCTATCCTCGCATGTAAAAGACAACATTGTTTATACAGCAAGGGTCTCAGATACCAGCTTTTTGAGTAAAAACCAAGAATACAGCAACATCCTCTTGAGTACCTTAAAGTGTCACAAGAAACAAAACTCTAGAGAGATGAATTTAAATTGGGATGCCGATCAATGGAACAAATCTTAGCAAAGTCCAGGGACATACAAGAGTAGGCATTACTGTTTCTTGGATATAGTGGTGATACAATATATAATATAAATGAGAGCTTGTTTGGAGGTTCTACCAGGGGAGCGCAGCTACTCATATACCCTTGACTGAAGAATGGTCCTCCTCTATTGGGGATGGTCTCTCTCTTAGACCAAGCATGCAGCTTCAGGAGGGACACACATGGAGCAGTGAGGGAGGAAGGGGACATCCGCCCAGCCAGCCAGATCAGCAGAATCAACCCTGGTAATCAATGCAACCCCTGCAACATGGGGTGACATGTTGCAGCCAGATCACCCTCACATCCAATATAAATGAATTAAGAGATTAATAAGTATACTATCATCCTCTAGCTGCTGCTTTTGAACAGACCTACTAAGATGTACACTTCTGAGCAGGAGCAGCAAATACCTTCAATCTGTGCCTTCTGTGGCAGTTGTTAATCTTTGACCTTTGAAAGAGGAAAATCTTGCTATAAAAAGCAGCTAAATATATGGACTACCTTATTCACACACTATTCCCAGAAGCTAAAGAACATTAATAGTGGGTCTTTAAAAAGTTAATGATAGGCTTTCCTTTTCTTTGACAGTACTGGGGTTTGAACTCAGGGCTTCACACTTGCTAGGCAGGCTCTCTACTACTTGAATCATGCCTCCAGCCCTTTTTGCTCTGGTTATTTTGAAGATAGTCTCACTTTTTGCCTGGGTCAGCCTGGATCAATATCCTCCTATTTTTTTTTTTTTTTTTTTGCAGTCCAGGGGCTTGAACTCAGGGCCTATGCCTTGAGCCACTTCACCAGCCCTTTTTTTCTGTAGGGTTTTTTCAAGTTAGGGTGTGGTTTCGAACTGCAATCCTCCTGAGTAGCTAGGATTACAGGTGTGAGCCATGGGCACCTGGCCAAGATCTTCCTATTTTAAACTTCCCACAGTCACTTGGATGACAGGCGTGCACCACCACACTCAGCTTTTCTTCCACTGAGATGGGATCTTACAAACATTTTTGTCTGGGCTGGCCTGGAACCATTATCTCAGCCTCCCAAGTAGCTGGCAGCTTGAGCCACCAGCACCTAGCTGGCTTTCCTTTTTACTTTGATTTCCATGTGATTGTGTTCATAGAAGAAACTGTTACTGCTATTACACAACTATTTTATCAGCCTACAAATAAGAAAAGGAGATAAACAGTTGGAAAATGAGGACAGGATAACACAAATGTTATAAGTGAAACCATTTCTATAGGCTTCACAATTTTATACAATGACTTCTATTGTTTCTTCTAAAATAATATTTCCCAAAATGAAAAATACATGCTTAATAACTTCCAAACCTGCCTCTAAAGTTCAATTATGATCAAAGTACATTACATACATAAATGAAAATATCATAATGAACCCTACCATTTTATACAACTAATATACACTAAGTTAAAAAAGGAAGGAATAAAAAGAAATTGAGATAAGCTTGGTTAAATGTTAGGCTTGGATTAAGTGATCTCTTTTAAGTAAATGATATCTTCTAGCTGATTCAAGTTTGTTTTAAGACACAAACACAAATAAAATCCAGTACCTATAGTTTATTAGGGACTCGTTCAAATAGCTCCCTGAAGTTAATTTTTAAAAATGACGAACAGGTGATCAGGGCAAATCAGTGTAAACATATTTAGCCTGATGTAGAAAACGCAATGGCTAAAGAAGCTTGTGCCTGCTTTACTCCTTGGGTAGAGAACAAAATTTTGAATGGATGATACTGATCCTACATATTTTCAACGTCTTTTCTTTGTTTTGTGGTACTGGGGCTTGAATTTGGGGCCTATACCTTGAATCACTCCACCAGCCCTTTTTTTGTGTTAGGTATTTCAAGACAGGGTCTTGCAAACTATTTGCCAGGGCTGGCTTTGAACCGCAATCCTCCTGACTTATGGCTCCTGAGTAGTTAGGATTACAGGCGTGAGCTACTGGTGTCCAGCTGAATGACATTTCTTTAGAGTAGCCTTTTTCATTTCCTAAGCTACATTAGATCCTTCTGTTGTATGTTCTCAAAGAAGCTATACTCTTTTTTTCCTAGCACTTATCACTGGTAAAACAGCCTATTTAGTTGTATTACTTGTCAACTTCTCTTTCTCACTAAACTGTCAATGCTTTGAGAGCAAGGATCATGTCTGTCTGGTGTACCATTTTATTTCCAGTGCCTTGCACATAGATGATCAGTAAGAATTTATTGAATGAAAATGCAACAAAAAATTATTGCAACTATTTTGAAATTATCCTCTTTTTCACACTTACCTTACTTTCACATAAGAACTTCCACATACAAAATGGAAGATGATTGGATTTGCTGCACCTATTGTTTGATGTCCCTGTCACTGGGACAAGGTATGGTGGGAAGGTGTCATTAAGGAGATAAGTGATTTTAGGGATTAAAAACTACTACATACAGAACTAGACATATAAATATTTTGGTTCCCTCTCATCTATATTATCTATTCTTATATATAATATCAACTTTAGGAGAAAAAAACTGATGCTATAAGTTAAAGGAAAGGGTCAACTCTACCTTCACCAACATACTAAGTCACATTTTTGTCTCAATTCTAGAGGCTTTAGTAAATATTCTAATTAGGAGGATCTGAGACACAAGGCATACATACTGTTGAGCAGTAAAACATAACCACTTATTTGACCAAATTTCATTTTTGTTTCTTTGATAGACCAAAGAGATTTCTCCCACAAACAGGGCTACTGATTTAAAATACTTTCAAGGAGAACTACAACCAAAGGAATTTGTTTTCCATTTTTAGGGTTCTGGGTCCTTTCCCTCCTCCTCAGCACCCCTCAACTGTTATACATGCTTCACACACTCTATTTCAGGAAGCCACATGGAGAGTAATCAACCTCATCTGCTAAAAAGCAAGAGACAAAGAGTTGAGGAAACATTCATCTTGCACTGAGTGATATGTGAAGATAATAAAGCACAAACATACATTCTCAACTATAAGCATTTTAAAGTAAATGAAGTTGAGAATGGCAGTAGAGATTTATCCCCAGTTTAAACAGTTGGAAAAGAGAATTCCCTAACTTTAAAACTCTACCGCAAACCTTCCAAAGATTGTATGTGTGAATGTCTTCTATCTTTCATAGAGCTTGATTATACCTAGGCACTTCACAGTTCTAAGTCACAAGACATTCTCAACTCTAATACTTCTGACTTGAGTGAGTTTACGTTAATTAGGAATTGGAGAAGGTCTCAGATCAATGAAGGCCTCTAGGTCTTTATATATGCTGTTCTTTTTGCTTGACCTGCCATTCCTTGCTCCCTTCACCTTTTTACCTAGTTAAATTCTACTCATCCTTAGAGCTCAGCATAAATATTTCATCTAGGAAGCTTTTGGTAACCTCTGGGATCAGACTGGGCTCTCCTGTTGACTCATTCCATATATCCCATGTTTTCCTAGCATTATGCTTATTGCATTTTATTGTGCGATAATTGCTTAATTGTCTGAATTGCCAGCCAGACTGTAAGTTTTGTGAGGGCAGGGACACTGTTTCATAATCAGTTCCCTGACTCTACAATATGCTTAATAAATATTTGTTGAGTGAATAAAGGGAAAGTAAAGTATTAAAGAAAATTATTAAGCCTTAAGTGGAGTTCATCAAGTCAAGATAAGAGAGAGAGAATGAAAACATTTTTACCTGAGCATTCGGTGGAGTTTGTGAGGTGTCATTCCACATCCATCATCAGTAAAGGTCAAACAAGATTTATTCTTGACCTCCTCAACATCTATAAAGACCGTCCTGGCAGACACATCTGGATCTACAGCATTATCTGAAAAAGGTAGAAATCTGTAATATTAGACCCCCTTTTCCAATGTTCTATCAAAATCTCAAGTTTAGTTTTCCCAAGACATGGAAAACTGTCCTTCAGTCTTCTCACATGGATGTCCTAGAGGTACTCAGGGCATTAACAGAAGCGCACATTCTGAGTTAGGGAAAACAACAGATATGATGGCAGAAGTTATGAAGCTGATTTCTAGGGTCTATATAATGGCTGATCTGCAATCTGCCTTTCTCCCATTAAACTCTGGGGTCTGTAAGAAGACTAACTACTATTTCAAAAGCATTCTGCTCTGATTTTGCCTTATCACTTACTGTCTTTTAGCTACTTTACTATTCAAAATACATATAGTGAGGGTAGATACAGTAAAAAGTCGAACCAGCAATCTCGGTTAAAAAACAGATGCGTATTTCACACATTATAATTTGTGATAATTTTATCCTCTACTTTTTAAATATCACTTCCTCTGTTAAAGAACACAGATATTATCACCATTCCTGTTTATAGTACAAAAACCATTGAAGGAGTCAGTCTGTAACGGTCTTAAAGGTGAGGCTGTCTACCCTCTCATGAAATGGAAAACACTGAATTAAAATAGAAAAAAATACACAAAAAATGTCACATGTTCCTCCGAGTCACATGTTCACAACAGGTTAATTATTTAAGACTCCAAAGACAACAAATTTAATTCTAACACATGCATGACATCCCCTGGGTACAAATGACCACATCTTCTGCCACAGGTACCAGTTTATACAATTGTCAGTCACTGACATATATGGCTCAAAAGTATCATTAGGGCTCACTGGCATGAGTGGGAAGGCATTCTGTACAATCTGCTGGATAGCGCTATTGTTTATATATGGTTTATCCTTAAAGGTTGATGTGCTGTAATCTTGGTCCCCAGTGTGGTAGTGTTGAAGTGGTGAAACCTTTAAGAGTACAGCCTAGTACAAGGAGAACGAAGTCATTGAGGATGCTGCCCTGGGAAGGGCTTAATGCTATCAGGTCTGAAAAGACTGGATTAATTCCCACTAGAGGGGGTTGTTAAAATACAAGGCCGCTCTGTGTATTTCACTCCTTCACAAGGCGTTCCCTTTTGGTTTCTCTGTCATGTTGTAATGCCTGTTGTGATACATATAGCCAGGGGTGGGTGGCTCTTGCCAGAATGCTAGCACCAAGCTGTTTGAATCTCTAGCCACCAAAATTGTGAACCAAACAAACCCCTACTTATAAAGTACCCAGTCTCAGGTATTTTGTGATAGTGACAAACTAGACTAACACAGATAGGTTCTTTAATCATTTCTGTGTCTACGAGCTCTTTAAACAAGACAGATACCTTCCCTGGCTCTGACATCCTATATTGCTTTACTGACACCACATGGCTGGGCTGAGAGAGAGCCAGGTGGGATCCTGGTTGTATACTTATCCCATTACCACTGATCAAATCCTGTCATTTCTCTATGGGAAGCATTCATCCCTTCCAATCAAGAAAATTATTACACATATTCAAAATATGCATTTTTACAATACAATTAATAGTATCAGTTACAACCACTTGTATGCGTGAAATGTCCACCAAATAAAACAAGACACAGATTAATTTCAGAGGCCATTAGGGTATTGCCAGTCATTGATAAAAACTATTACTGATTGTAACCTGAAAAAATCTGAACAGTAAGGTATCACCCACAGCCCCAGAAAGGGGGTTAAGAGGCCTGATATAGTTGATCTTTAAGTTCTAGGTGGGGCCGAAGCCCACTATAATGTGGCAAGATAACTGGGATAATTTTGGGCAGGAGTTACAAGGTGGTATGAAATAGCAGCTTTATCAGAAATACAGGTATTTTTTCTTTAACTGACAGAAGGATCCAACATATATAGCTGTCTATAGTCTTTCAAGAAATTTTACTTGGCAAGCAGGGCTTCCTGTGGGTAGACAACTAAAACCATTGAGACTGATACAACCTGTCAACAAATTAGACATCATTTATACATGGATAAAACACTGGATATTGAGAAATTTCTTTAATGCTTTATGAACATTCACAATCCAAACAAATAACACATATTAATTTTCCAACTATACATTTATACAACAGTTCATTGAATGAATCAGCTGGCAAAATCACTATCTTCCATTCCAAGTGTTGTCCAAATTTTACTAGGTGTTTTTTAATAGGAATATACCAAAGAGTTTAAGCACAAGCACTTCAAGAGTTACACAGTAGCTGCCAGGAGCAGCTAGATATTTTATCTCCTTGGCTGGAAGCTCATGGAGTACGGGGGGAGGGGGCACATGAGAGGCCAGGATCAGCTGGAGCAGCAGGGAAAGTGAGATCAGTGGACAGGCACTGGCAAACACAGTTTTGCACTTACTTTGTTTTATGTGGTCTTTCTCTTGACCTTAACAAATGAAATAATAATAATAATAGTATCAGCCTCAATAGATGCACTTAAAATAAGGCACTAATCTGCTGCTAGTTTCAATTCTACTTCTTGCTGTTTAACCCTCTAAAACTGGCCAACATGTAACATATGCTACCAGATACCAGGGAATCCATCCTCTTTCTTAGTACATGAACAGATAGAACCCTTATACTTCTCCTTTCACCCACTACTTAGGTGAGAGTGGTACTGTTAGATCCTAGAGTGTCTCTATCCGCTAACCTGGCTGCACAATCTACTGTGCTGCTAGATCCAAAGGAGCCTAATCTTACCTAACCTGGCCCATGCTAGAGGACCCTATTTCTACCTTCCTTTTGCCCATCACTTTGGCAAGCGCATGAGAATCCTGGGGAATCTCTTCTAAAAAAGCATTGTAACTGAGGCCTCCTACCTTATTTAGAACCGGGGAGGTAAGGAAAAACTGTTTGAAGCCAGCCTCCCAGGAGAGATAAGATGGGAGACCACTTTAGTTCTTCACAAGCCTTTATGTTTCAGTACATAGATACTTGCAAGGTCACCAAGACCAGGATGCTGCCTTGCAAGTAGATGAAAGTATTCTTGCCTTAAAGTAAGGTCATTACCTCCTGTCACAAGCATATTTTTTCCTATTACACACACACACACACACACACACACACACACACACACACACAGAGTCAGCATTCAAATGTCCGTAAGTTTGAAATCCAAAAGTTATTTTTTGAGCTGGAGTTGTAGCTGAGTGGTAGAATACTTGTCGAGCATGCACAAAGCCATGGGTTCGATGCTCAATACTACAAAGATCCTTTTTTTTAAAAAAATCCCTCTTTCTTTCTGTCCTATATATCCATAAGCTCTTTTTTTTCCTATTCCCACCATCATTCTCTTATTTAGAGTTTATTCTCTCTCATCTGGATTATTGTAGCAGCCTCATAACTAGTCTCTCAAATCCATGTCTATCTCTTCTCCAATCCATTTAATACACTGCTGCAAGTCACTTTCCTGAAGTACAGCTCTGATCATGACATTCTCCTGGTCAGAAAACTTCAAGCTAACAGGTCAAACACCAAAGCCTCTCACAGTCACATCCTGGTTCCAGCTCACTTTTCTAACCTCATTTCCTACTTGAAACTTGTAGTAAAAAGCAGGTCTTTTTGCTTGAATCCTGGATTTGCCACTTATTAGACATGGAATCTTGGAAAAGTATATTAATTCTCTGAACCTCTGTTTCATCATCTGTAGGATGGAAAAATAATACTGTTACCTTTAAAAGGTAAAGTTAAAAAGATACTTGTGAAGACTCTTCATAAACTTTCTAAGGACCTATAGCTTTTCCTATTTGTGAACCCCATGTCTCTAATTAAATTCAAGACTCAGTATTCTCCATGCTTTTGTTCATACAGTTGTTCTTTTCAACTGGAGTGCCCTCTCCCCTACCATATCCACATGTCCCAATCCTTCAAATTTCAGCTCAAATGTCACCTCCTCCAGAAAGCCTTTCCTAACCCTCCTCTTCCCAACAAATGGGAAGTCATTCCTCTTCCCTCTGAACTTCTACACTTGTGCATCATCTTTGCTGACATATCATTTTCTATTTTGTTGCTATACAAATCATAAATCTTCTTTACATGCTTTATGTCCCCTACTGGAAGAGTGAATATGTGTTGTATTCATTTTGGTACCCAGCACAGTGGCCCTGTGTACAATGGATGCACAATAAATATTTACTAAGTGAATGATTCAGTAGAAAATTAATGTATAAGTAGAGAAAACTGTCGAAGGAAAACCCAAAATGAAAGCTTTGTTTTACCAGCTATCACTTTGGTGTCCCTTTTCCCTACTTTATATTACCACAAATATTTGTGATTTGGTTTTTTGTTTGTTCATTTGATGGTACTGGGGTTTGAACTCAGGGTTTTGAGGCTCTCTACCACTTGAGCTCCAGCTCTAGTCCTGTGATTTGGTTTTAAAATTTATGTGTGTACGTATGTATGCATGCATGCGTGTATGTATATTATAACGTGCATATTCACACCCATGCTAGACATCTTAGGCCATTGCTTAAAGCAAAATTACATATATTTAAAAATTAGAAATTGAAAACTCACTAAATCACCTATAAAGTACAACATGCACAATACAACACAGGTACAATAATAGGGTGCAACTGTGAAAGAACAACAAATTGCTCACATTTCTGTTTCCCGTCTCCCACTATGTTGTTAATTTTCTCTGCTTGTCTCTTTTTGTAAGTCACATGCACATAGATCTTATTCCACTCTGCAGCAGGTCACTGGAGGCATAGTATAAAACCTAAAAGATATAGTCCCTGTTTTCTAGGATTCAAAACGTATCAATGCCACTTTTCCCCCTGAATCTTCTAATTAAGTCATACATACAGAAGCATTAGGTGTTATGGTCAAACAAATCATCAAAAATTCTCCACTGCCTTCCAAATAACTCTCCTGACTCTTCTCTCGCTGCCCACCAACTTCTTTACCAAAACAACTCTGATGGCATGGCCACAGCAATGACTTAGGTTAGGACTGGGGCTCGTTCAAGCTTTGAAACCATTTTTGAGATTTTATTCTGTGCTAATTAGCCTCATAAATGTCTCTCCTTTCAATTTTTGAAGTATTTATAATGTGTTGTGTATGCTGCTACATTTTGTACAGGATCGCTTGTCTTCTTTGCTTTCCGCACAAGTAATTTAGCACACTAGGGCATAAGTGTTCTTGGTTTCAAAGGAGCAACTGAAAAACGCTTTAAAAGCAAACACCGGTGGAGTGAGAGGTTAAGTCCTTAATATTCATTCCAGCGGTGTGAGGGCGCTCTTGGACTACGGACCCAGACCTTCTCAGTCCCGGGGAGCCAAATGCACTCGTGTCATCTCTTAAGAGATGTCCCATCATTCCTAGACTTGCTTGTCTCAAAAGTTAAAGAACTTTTTTCCAGATCTTTCCCAATGATCCTACCCGGTTGTCTGCCATGCTTCTTTGCTAGCTTGGAGTCTTCCATGCGTCGCCAGCCCCCTGTGGAGCCCAGCAGCCTTGGGGCCCGATATTTTTATGCATCTCCTTTTGGTTATTAACTAAGCTATCCTAAAGTGCCCTGAACATCGCGAGCCAAAGAGAAAAACCACACTGGGTTCTAACTGTTCGGTACACCTTGTTTCCTCCGCTTTATTCGCGAAACGTCGTCCCTCGTGAGAAAGCCGACCCCCCTCCTCGGCTGGCGGAGCACGGGCCGCTCCCTACGCCCCCACCCCAGCCCCGGCCCACCCTGCGTTGGCTGTACGCGCTCCTCTTGCGTTTGCGGCACCACGCTGGCACCACTGCCTCGGGCGAACGCGGCCGGGCCCGCCCTCGCCACTCACCTAGCAGCTCCGCGATGGCACTGAAGGGTCGCGTGTGGCTGCTGGAGTTGCTCTGTAGGAAGCGGGGGCTCATCTGGGGGCGAGAGAAGGTCCCGTCCCGCGTGAGGACTCGGCCCGCCGGGGCCTCCCCGCTCGCCCCCCGCAGCCCCGGGGCCCGCGCACGAGTCCGCCCCCTCGGGCCCCCCGACCTACCGTGCTCAAGCGGATTCCGAAGGCCTGCGGGACGCTGCCTGGCCGGGCCAGCCCGACGCCTGGCGCGCCTGGGCCCGCAGGGGCCCCTCGGTACAGAAGCATTTTTTTCGCCGCCACGATACTCGTCTGCTGCCGCCGGACTCCGAGCCCGGCCGTCCTGAGCTAGCCCTCACGCTCTCCCACTCGCAGCTAGCGGCGGCCGTCCGAGACTGGCCCTCCCTCGCTCCCACTCGCAGCTGGCGGAGGCGGGGCGCACTGCAGCCACCTGTCCCCAGCGGGAGGGGTGAGGCCGGCTGAGCCGAGCGGCGGCCCCGCCCTATCAGCGCCTCTCCCGACCCACCAACTGCCCGGGCAGCCTCGAGGCCGTACAGAAATATGGCGACCTCCACACAGCCGCTCCTTGTTCCCCGCCCCTAATTAATTTTTGGCGTTTACCATAGGCCAGGCCGCGAGCGGGAAAGCACGAGGGGAGGCGGGGCGGCGGCGTGTGGGGAAGGGCGGGGATGAGGCAAGAGTTGGGAGAGGGTGTACGGGATTTCTGGAACGGAGTCCCACTTAGGCTGCATGATTAACGGGCAGGATAAGACAAGTCTTTCGAATTCTGAAGAGTACAGTTTTGGTATCTGGGAAGATCGCATGCGCGCGTGAAGGAAAACCATTCTGACTAGCGGCTTCAAGTGTTCTGGAAGTATCCAAAACTTTCTAGAATGCAGTTGGTGAGCTATCTACCAATTCTTGCAAGGCTGCTGGGAGACTTTATAAAAGGAGAAACTACATTTACTTAAAACTGTACAGTCCCATAGGGGATTGATTCGATTATAGAGAATCCATGAAATAAAATAGTGTGCAATTTTTAAAAGCCATGCGTATAGAAGAATCTATATTTTATTAACAATTTCTAATTGTATGCATTTATGGGGTACAATTTGATGTTTTGATACCTGTATACAACTTGATCAAATGAGAGTAGTTAGCATATTCATCACTTTACCCACTTTTCATTTTTTTTCCTACAGTTCTGGGGATTGAAACCAGAGCCTTGCACATGCAGGTGCTCTACTACTGAGCTACATTCCCTGCCCTTGGTTCTTTTAGACAGGATCTCAGTTACTGCTGAATGATCTAGGCTGCTGGTTTTTATTTATTTATTTTTGGTGGTACTGGGGTTTGAACTCAGGGCCTTGAGCTTGCTAGGCAGGCACTCTACCACTTGAGCCTCTCCATCAGCCCCAGGCTGCTCTTGAATTTGTTAACCTCCTGCCTGTGCTTCCCAAGTGCTGGGATCAGGCATGGGCCACTACTATGGGTGCTGCATTAATCTTTTCTTTATACCGGAAACATTTTTTTAAAAAACCTCTCTTCTAGCTGTTTGGAAATATATAATATTTTATTGTCTCTGTGCAGTAGAACACCAGAATTTACTCCTTTTATTTAACTTTGTACTTGGTGACCACCCTCTCTCCATCCTTGCCTCTCCCAACCCCTCCCCAGTCTCTGGGAACCACTATTCTATTCTTTACTTCTATGAAATCAACTGTTTTTAGATTCCATATATGAGTGAAACCATGCAGTCTTTCTGTGTCAGGCTTGTTTCACTTATATAGTGTCCTCCAGATTCATGCATATCTCAAATGACAGATTTCATTATTTCATGCCTGAATAATATTCCCATTGTTTATCCAACTCATTCGTTGTGGGACACTTAGGTTGAGTCTAACTCTTGACTATTGGGACTAGTGCTTCAATAAACATGGGAGTGCAGATTTTATTTCATACTGATTTCATTTCCTTAGGATATATACCCAGTACTGGGATTAGTGGATCACATGGTCATTAATTTCTCTTACAATTATTTCTACAGAATAAATCCCAAAAGGTGAGATTGCTATATCTAAACACATGTGTGGCTTAATTTTTATAAATACCAGGAATTTCCCATTCAGCAACAGCCAGATATTTTTCCATGTTCAAAGCACTTCATAGTCCTAAACTTTTTTTTTTTGCTTGTCTTTTTTTTTTCTTCAGGGGAAGTTCTAAATAGCTTTATTTTTAGTTGTATAGCAGCACATCCAGGAAGTGACTAGACATCTAATGACTTAATTTTGCAATATTATTATCTGTATTATGTATATTTAATAATGAATTCATCTAGAAGTTTTGGGGACATGTGGGTGGGAGGATTCAAACTGAACAGACATATTATTTATATCCTTAAGTTCTTTTTATTAGCATATGTTAGGTGTACAAAGGGTTTCATTGTGATATTTCCATACATGCATATAATGTACATTGGTCAAATTCACCCTCTCTATTACCCCTTCTTATCTCCTCTCCCCCTTTTTAAACCATTTTATTGCATTGCATTATTCTATTTTATACATGGATATAAATACTTAATCATTTTCACCCATTCACCTCTCCCATTACCCTTTCCTTGTGTCCTCCCCCTCCCAATTGGTCTTCCCCCCCAAAATAGTACCATTTTGCACTCATGTCATTCATTTTGGGGGTCTATATTTTGCACATAAGACAAAACATGCAATATTTGTCTTTCTCAGTCGGCTTATTTCGCTTAACATAATGATATCCACTTTCATCCATTTTCCTGCAAATGACATAATTTCATTCTTCTTTATGGCCAAATAATACTCCATTGTGCATATATACCATATTTTCTTTATCTATTCACTGGTCAATGGGCACCAAGGGAGATTCTGTAGTTTAGGTATCATGAACAGTGCTGCAATAAACTTGAGTGTGCAGTTATCTCTGTAATATACAGACTTACCTTCCTTCTGATGTATGCCCAGGAGTGCTATAGCAGGATCAAATGGCAGTTCTATTTTTAGTTTTCTCAGAAACCCCCAGGGTCTCTAAACTGAAGAGACGACCCACAGAGTGGGAGAAAATATTTGCCAGCTATACATCAAACAAAGGACTGATAACCAGAATATACGGGGAACTTAAGAAACTAAACTCTCCTAAAATCAATGAACTAATTAAAAACTGGGCAACTGAACTTAATAGAACTTTCTCAAAAGAAGAAATTCAAATAGCAAAAAAACACATGAAAAAATGCTCACCATCTCTAGCCATAAAGGAAATGCAAATCAAAACCACACTAAGATTCCACCTCACCCCTGTTAGAATAGCCATCATCAAAAACACCACTAACAACATGTGTTGGCAAAGATGTGGGGAAAAAGGAACCCTCATACACTGCTGGTGGGAATGCAAGCTGATAAAAACACTCTGGAAAAAAAATGGAGACTTCTTAAAAATCTAAACATAGAACTGCCATATGATCCAGCAATCCCAGTCCTGGGGATATACCCAAAGGAATGCAACACAGATTACTCCAGAGGCACCTGCACACCCATGTTTATTGCAGCACTATTCACAATAGCCAAGTTATGGAAACAGCCAAGATGCCCCACTATTGATGAATGGATCAAGTAAATGTGGTATTTATGCACAATGGAATTTTACTTAGCCATGAAGAAGAATGATATCTTATCATTTGCAAGTAAATGGGTGGAACTGTAGAACATC
Organism: Castor canadensis; assembly: GCF_047511655.1. NCBI lineage: Eukaryota > Metazoa > Chordata > Mammalia > Rodentia > Castoridae > Castor > Castor canadensis. Next base: position 47,223,761 of record NC_133405.1, on the reverse strand, counting down.
ATTCTGAGTGAGGTCAGCCAAGCTCAGAAGACCAAAAGTCGTATGTTCTCCCTCATGTGCGGACTTCAGATCTAGGGCAAATGCAGCAATGTGGTTGGACTTGGGACACATGATAAGGGGAGAGCACATTTGGGTGATATAGAAATAGGTAGAAAACCCAAAATATGAAAGCGTTTGATGTCCCCACTCCAGAGGAGCAAATACAGAAACCTTAAAGCAACAGAGGTTATCATGAGAAGGGGATCAGTAACCGGGGTAAAGATCAGTTAAAGTTGAATCAGCATGGGTCATAACACATGTACACGAAAGCAATGCTAGGAATCTTTCTGTATAGCTATCCTCAACTCAACTAGCAAAAACACTTACTTTGTCTTCCTTATTAGGCTTGTCTCTTTTCTTCAACAAAATTAGTAATAAAGGCAGAACAGGACCTGCCTGGTACCAAGGGGGGAAGGGGGGAGAGGGTGGGAGAGGGGGGCAGGGGGGAAAAATGACCCAAACAATGTATGCACATGTGAATAAATGAATAAAAAAAGAGTGAATCCTAATGTAAAACATGGACTTTGGGTGACAATGATGTTGTCAATGTAGGTTCACACATTGTGATGAAAATAACACTCTGGTAGGGGATGTTGGTAATAAGAGATACTGTGTGTATGGGAGCAGAGAAAATGTGGGAAATTTATGTACCTTCTTCTCAATTCTGCTGTAAATATAAAACTACTGAACAAATAAAGTCTGGGGTTTTTTTGTTTGTTTGTTTAAAAAAAAAAGAAAGAAACCTCCATACTGATTTCCATAGTGCCTGCACTATTTACATTCCCCCATCAACAGTGTAAAATGTTCCTTTTTTCCCCCCACATGCTCATCAGCATTTGTTGTTTGTGTTCTTGATAGCCATTCTTACTGGTGTGAAATGAAATCTTGGTGTCATTTTGATTTGCATTTCCTTTGCTAAGGACATTGAACATGTATTTTCTTTCTTTAAAAGTTTTTTTTTTTTTTTTTTTTTTGGCAGCACTGGAGTTTGAACTCAGGGCCCCAAGCTTGCTAGGCAGGCACTCTTACCGTCAGCCCTTGAAAATTTCTTGTATTTATTAGCCATTGTATTTCATCTTTTAGGAACTGTCTATTCAATTCATTTGCCTGTTTTAAAAATTGGATTGTTTGATCTTTTGTTATTTATTTCAGCACTTTAAATATGTTCTGGATATTAATCCTTCATCCAATGAATAGCTAGCAAAAGATTTTTTCCCATTCTGTAGGTTGTCTCTTGACTCTAGTAATTGTTCCTTTGCTATGCAGAAGCTTTTTAATTTGATGCCATCCTATTTCTAAATCCTTGCCCTTATTTCCTGAGCAATTAGACTCCTATTCAAAAAGTCACTATCTTTGCCTATATTCTCAAGTGTTTTCCTGTAGTAGTTTCAAAGTTTCAGATCTTACATTAAGATCTTTGATCCATTTTAAATTGACTTTTGTACAGAGTAAAACTGAAACAAGATCCCCAACTTTTACCCTGTATAAAAATCAATTCAAAATGGATCAAAGATCTTTTTTTTCTTTAAAAAATAAAGACAGCCTTTTCAACAAATGGTGTTGGGATACTGGATATCCACATGTTGAAAAGGCTATCTTTTTTCCCAATATATGTTTTTGGCACCTTTGTCAAAAATCAGATGGCTATAGTTATGTGTGCTCATTTCTGGATTTTTTTTCCTAATAGTGTATGTGTCTTTAGTGTGCCAGTGCCATGCTGTTTTTGTTACTATGGCAGTTTTGCTGATGATTTTGCATGTATGTTCATCAAAGACATTGGTCTGTAATTTTCTTTTTTGCTGTATTCTTATTTGGTTTTTGTATCAGGGTAATACTGGCTTCATAAAATGACTTTAGTAGCATTCCTTTGTTTTGTATTTTATAGAATAGTTTGAGGAGCATTGGTGTCAATTCATCTTTAAATGTCTGGAGGAATTCATCAGTGAATCTATCTGGTCCCAGATTTTGTTTTTTGGGAGACTCTTTATTACTACTTCAATGTCATTGCTTGTTGGAAATCTTTTTAGGTGGTTTATATCCTCCTGATTCAATTTCAATAAGTCATATTCATCTACAAATTTATCTATTTTTTTCTGGATTTTCCAGTTTATTAGAATACAAGTTTTCAAAGTATTCACTAATGATCCTCTGAATTTCAGTGGTTTTTAGCTAGTCTTTGAACAAAAAAATACAATCTGCTATTGTTTTAGTTTGCATTTCCCTATCAGTGAGGTTGAATATCATTTCAAATGTTTATTGTACATTTGCATCTCCTCTTCTATAAATGTCTGTTTATATCTTTTAGGCATTTTCTCCCATTGGGTGTCTTGCATTTGTCTCTTTAACTTTTCTTTTTCTTTAATTTTCAAAATACATGAACTTACAGAGAACAATATAATAAATCTCTGTTTATTTAGACTTCTCTACCTGCTCCAATGAACTGAACATTTTGTGTCCCTTCAATATTCATGTTTAAATCCTAACCCCCATTGTGATGTTTGGGCATTTGGGAGTTAGTTAGGTCATGAGGATAGAGCTTTCCTTAATGGAATTAGTACCTTATAAAAAGGACCACAGGGCTGGTGGAGTGGCTCAACTGCTAGCACCTGCCTAGCAAGCATGAGGCTCTGAGTTCAAACCCCAATGCCACAAAATAGGGACCACAGAAAGATCTCTTGCCCTTTTTCCTCCACATGAGAACACAAGGAAAAGTCTGTAGTCTACAACCCAGAAGAAAGCCTTCAGCAAAACCCAGACATGCTGGCACTCTCATCTCTGATTCCCAGCCTCCAAAACTGTAAGAAATAAATTTCTATTGTTTGTAAGCTACATAGTCTATGGTACTTTGTTACAGAAGGCTGAATTGACTAAAACACCTACTTTATATATCAATTTCTTCCTTTTCTTCTTTTTTTCATTTCTATAAGCATTTTAGAACAAATCTCAAACTTGTCATTTTGCCAAACGTAGATACAAAGATAGATAGATGATAGATAGATAGATTGATTGATAGCCTTAAAAACACAAACATTGTGTAACCAACATAGCCACCACACCACTTTCATGTGAAACAAAATTTTTAACAGTTCCTTGGCATCCTGTAATACCTAGACCATATTCTGATTTTCCCAGTTGTCTCAAAAATATCTTCTTATAGTTGGTTTGTTTAAAACCAGATTCAAACAAGATGCACACATTGCACTTGGTTATGTGTCTTAAATCTATTTTAATCTAAAGCAGTCCTCTCTCATTTTTTAATTCATGCTATTGAGTTGTTGAAGAAACCAATTCAGTTGTACTGTCAAATGCCTTGCATTCTCATTTTTCTATTTGCTTCTTCATATTGTCACTTAACTCTCTCCTCATGTTGGAGGAATAAGTGTAACTAAACTATATAAATCATAAGTTGGCTTTAAAGGCTTAACTAGATTTCAGCACAATGATTTTTACGCAGTAATGCTCAGAGATGGTTCTGTGCATTTTTCTAATGCATCTCGTTAGGGGGTACATACTGAACAATACTTAGAAACATTCTGGTTCATTGGTGGTTCAGGTGGGAGAAGCCCATTCTTTATTTGGTGGGACTGGAATTTGAACTCAGGACTTTCATGCTGCAAAGCATGCACTCAAAGTAGACAGTCTACTGCTTGAGCTACACCTCTGGTAATTTTATTTTTTAATACATTTTTGTTGGTGTTTTGAACTCAGGGCCTCATGCTTGCTAGGCAGGTGCTCTGCCACTTGAGCCACTCCACCAGCCCTGTTTTGTGTTGAATATTTTCAACATAGGGTCTTGCAAACTATTTGCCCAAGCTGACTTTGAAACCCGAACCTTCTGATCTCTGCCTCCTGGGCAGATAGGATTGCAGGCACGAGCCACCAGCGCTCAGCTGCTCTGGTTATTTTAGAGATGGGGTCTCATGGACTATTTACCTGGGTTGGTCTTGAACCACAAGCCTCCTAATCTTAGCTTCTCAAGTAGCTAGGATTATAAGCTTGAGATGCCAGGGTCCAGGCAAATGCTTAACTATTTAACAATATTTAGAGTAAAGAGGCAGTGCCTGTGGCAGATATTGTGATGTACCTGCCCATCTCAAATTTCAGAGAACTTGTTGACTGAGCTCCTGGGAAACCCATCAGTAGGCTGTGTTCAGTAGTTAGCTTCTTCAGGATTCTCCTCAGATACTTTCTGCCTCACCAAAGTCCACAAAGTTTTCTGGGGGAGCCCACAGTGGCTGACCAAATTGGAAATATAAAGACCTGACCATTTCAACTCAACCTGGGACAATTCTAAAGAGTCATCTTAACTCCAAATCACTCTGTGAGGTTGGAAGACTGTTGTTGGGCAACAACTTCTCCCACTGCCCATATCTTCTTTCCATAGATGTTAGTCCCATGAACACCTCTTAATAAGCATCCTGCACAATAAATTCTGTCTTGCAGTTTGCTTCCTGGGGAACTCAAACTGTTGAAATTGGGAGCGATTCAAGAAAGTTGGGATTAAGATGATTATCTGGGAGCAATGGTCCAGTTGGCAACAGACAACATCACAGTGGGATAGGTGGATCACAGATAACCTCCTGCTACAAGGTTGTAGTAACCTTATTGTTAAAACTTTGACAAAGTGACAAATTAGAATAGTATACGGTGGAAGAGAATGTGTCATCTGCTGTGATGTATCAAGTATTTGAGAAATATGGAGAAAGCAGTAGCTATAAGAACAATAGAATTTCATGATGATTGAGCTCTAAAGAATATTAAACTCCCAATGAAAAACAGTTCTGCTATACGAAAAATCAGAATGCTGCCTGGAAACAATAGGACCCTAACAAATGGTTTGGGAGTATTTAAATTGATGCCACCAAATCTTGAATCTCCAGATGTCCCTAGCCTGTAGAATTGGCTCAACCTCCCTATTAATAGTTTCCCTGCCTCATCCCTATGCTTGGAGGCACACAAAACTTCTCCCTCCCATGACAACATGCACTCCTCTCCTTTCCTGGCACTAAGCCTATAACCAGAGTTAAGGCACAGCATGAACATGATGGGCCTAATAAGGGAATAGACTGATTATTTCCCAGGGAGATACAAGATTTAGCAAGCATGAATTGACCAAAGCTGGAAGGGTTCCCATGGAATTGGCTTCTGAGAGCACTTGATTATGGGAACTAGACTATAAGATTGGATACTGGATAGTTTATCAGTGTGGGAGCACTCTTCTGGAATATAGGATTTAATACCCGGACAAGGACAACAAGAGGTAGCAAAAAGTGACAACTAGATGGTTTCTGGAAGTGCAGAAAAGGTGACTATACATGCTAAATGAGGTTGAAAGTCCATCATTGCTGTAGCAAGAGTGGAAGGAAGATGGGTGAAAAATTTCAGAAGAGAGCATACTAAAACAAGACTGAGAAACTCAAACAAAAAGGCATAGGATATACCATTTCCCAAGACTAAAAGGAAAATGTTGGTGATATGGACACTAGCACCACTGAAAAATTCAGTGGTGACTCTCCTTTTTTATAGATTACACTTGATGACTGGAGACATATAACTAGGTTCACCATAGCAGTGGAGATTGCAGGGTCTGAAATAATAGACACCATGGCTGAGTTTAACTAAGTCAGGTAGGTGTAATTATAATGAGTGACAAGATTTAAGGATCAGATGGAAGAGCCTGAGTGCAGTCATGAAAATGTTAAATAGACCATGGCCTCCTTAGGGGAAAAACAGACAGGGACAGTACATGTCTATTCTGAAGGTGTTTTAAGCAGAACCCACCTGGCTGGCTGGAACATTAAGTCTTCCCTGCAGAGTGACCCCACTGCCCTTTCTTCCTTCCTGAGCACAGCACAGCATTTTGAAAGCCTACTGCCCCCTTGATCTTAAGGCTCAAGACTTGGGACCTCAGAAAAGGCCAACCAACTGCCTTCTTCTTAGATGTGCTTGTGTGGTCTGTCTGCCTTGCTTGCTGCTGGGCATCATGAATGCCACAGTAAGTATCAGCACGTTTGCTACTTGGGGGATTTGGTGTTTAAACAAAAGCTTGGTGCCCTCCAAGCCTCTGGCCTCCTGATTGGCAGCTGGGATCCGAGGTACCCCTCAGTCCTTCCCCTGCTCCCCGCGTCAGAGGCAATCCTCAGGGATCAAGGGAGCTTCCAAGAGTCCAGGGTCTGGCCTCCTCCGGCCTTGCTGCTACCATGCAGCAATAATCAAAAGCAGAAAATGAAGTCGTCCAAATCCCATCACTGTGGCTCTACTGGGTTGTGGAAAGACTGTAACGTGAGGTTCCACACACTTCACCACCAAACAGGGCTTCTGCCTGCGGCAGCTGGCACTTTTCTGAAGGAGGATTCCCAGTGCAGGGCCAGTTGTGAAAGCCCGAGTTTTGCTGCACAATGAGTGGGAAGTGCTTCAGTGGGGTGTGGTGGGGCCTCAGAATCCCAGCTAGCCTCTGTTTGGGGCAGAACTTAAGCTCCCAAGGCCAGCCTTCCCAGGTCCAGGGCCTTAGGTCTGCAGTTTTGAACCGCCCATACGACCTTTTTTTATTTCACACTGTCCCTTCTCCTGGACTAAGCTGAGTTCCCTGTCCTGGAAGAGCCAGACAGGCACAAGAATTTCCTCCTGATTAGTAACCTGTACCAGAGAGCTCTCCCAGAGAGCTCTCCCAGGTGTGTGTGTGTGTGTGTGTGTGTGTGTGTGTGTGTGTGTGTGTGTGTGTGTGTGTGTGTTTCACCTAGCACATTCTGACCTGTTCTCTAAGGTCATGTGTTCCAAGTTCCTGGATGGATTTGACAAAACCTAAGAGGTATCAGGATGGAAGGTAGCCAGGTGTTGTAGAAAGGCTGAGTCAGAATGTGCAGTCCTGTTCTGACTCCTCCACTGAATCTGCCTGTGAGCTTGGGGGCATGGCACAGGCCATGTTTCTGTGCCAGAGCTTGTGGGCAGGAGGATGGGGGCGCACCCTCAGGATCTATACCTGCAGGGAGTGCAAAGGCAGTGCTGGGCAGAGGAGGGAATGGAACTGCCATGCAGCCTCAATGAGGTCTCAGCCAACCCCATGGAAGCTCAAAGAGATCCTCCATTGAGGCAAAGGGCCACTTCTGCTCTGACCTCGAGCTGTCATTGGATACAGCCCACCACCTGGGAAGGTTGCAGGGCTTAGATGCCTGAGGCTCTCTGGGCCATTCCTGATCCACAGCCCACCCTGCAGCTGCAGCCAGGGAAGGGAGTGCTTTGCTGCCCCTCCCCACCTCTGCATCCAATGCAGCAAGTGACTGTTTTCACACCTGTAAGATGAGTGACCAGGATGAGCGCTAGAGTTCCTTTCAGCCCTGAGCTAGATGATTCCACGAGCCATCCCTCTTGCTCCTACCACCACCCCCTTCCTCTTAAGCTACCCTGGATGTAACACCCACCCCCGCCGTCACTGTTTGCAGTGATTGACTGTGATACAGCACTAATTCCTTCCAAGGCCCTCTGCCATCCTATCCCTTCGGCCTCCTTCCTCATTACTCTCCATGGTGAGTGGTTTGTTCCTATCACATTTTCCCCAAAACTCTCTCCTCCCCTTTCCTTTGCTTTTTCAAAAAGGATGTGCCTTGTATGCAGGTGTAGTGGGAAGGGCTTTGGAGCCAGACCTGAATTGGAATCCAGGTCCAGTTCTCATTAGCTGTGTGATATTAGTCAGGTCACTTAGGCTCTCTAAGGCTGTTTAACTGCAAAAACAAAACTGAAATTATTGATGTCTTTTTTGCATGGCTGTTGTGAGAAGCAAATAAGATAATATCTGTAAAGTGTCTAGTGCAAAGCTTAATCAAGCTCAGTGAATGTTCGTTCTCTTCCCTTCTCCCGTTGTGGAAATAGCTGAACCCAAACAACATCATCCAATGATTAGCTTAAAAATATTTTCAAACGAGTGGTTGCTGTATATACTCACGTCACTCAGAATTGTGTCTGGTGCCAAATAAATTCCCACTCTCTGTTCAAGCTGCTCTCTGGTCTGCATCTCTCCCACTGGTTCAGTCCCCTCAGCCCCAGTCATAAGAGCACAGCAGCCTTTTTATTCCCTTTGGCAAAATGTGCCAGTCAGCATCACCTGGGCTTGCTGTAGATGCACACTCAGTCACTGTCACCCTGGGCCCATTGAACAGAAACTCTATGGTGGGGCCAGCAACCTGTGTGCTTGCTACCTACCCCTGGGGATTCTGAGCCACCAATGATATAGGAGTCAGGGCTCATCTTGGGCCACCTGCTCCAGGATGATTGCTGTCTCGAACCAATGCCCTCTCCACACCCAAGAACAAGGAGGCATGACAGCAGGAGTTAGAAAACTCCAAAACAGCTTGAGTTTTAGCCAGGAGCCTCAGTATAACCTGTGGTCTTCAGCAACTGTCAAGTCTTAGGTGCAGGCTGCTGAGCTGTGCCCACGGCCAGCCCTAGAGAACTGTGTGGTGCAGTTCCTGTCTCTGCACAAGTCCTCCCAGGAATTGAGGCACCCTGATCTTCAAGCCTACTCAGCAGAGCCCCTGAAACTGTGGTTCTCAAAGTGTGGGCCCCAGACCCACAGCACAGCCTCACCTGGGAGCAAGTTAGCAATGTACATTCCCCAGCCCCACCCAGACTTTGTGCAGATGATTCTGATACAGGGTCAGGATTGGGAGTCACACAGGCTCTACTGTGCAAACTATATTAATGGTTTAGGATGAACAGAATTTGCTTTTCAACCTCCACAGTCTCTGGCTACTTCTTCCTCAGTCCGCAGAAGATATAAAGGAAGACAAAAAACACACTGATGGAGAGGACATCGAATGCCATGTTTCCTAACCAGAAGGACCTCCCTTTCCACTTCCCTCTAATTTTATCTGTCCTGACCAGTGATATCGAATGGGGCCTGTGGTTTGGTCTAACTTGATTTGTTCTTAATATTTATTTCTCCAACAGCTTGTTGCTGGTAAAAACCTTGGTACCCCAAACAGAACATTTGGAATATAATGTAAATAAGCATTTTGAACAGAGATTTAAACCAGTTTCATTTCAGCCGCTGGCATGGTGCGCTTTATAGCTCTGATTTCAGTTCCAGTTGTGAAGACTAGGGGAAGTCAAAGATCTCAGAAAATAAAGAATCAAAATCAAGGGCAGAGGTGGGGGAGACACATTCCCTAAATGGCAAATCAATTAGAGATCTAAATGGATCTAGGGAGCTAAATTAGTCAGGTTTTTTTTTTATATTAAGGGGAGCATGGGCTGACAGACCTGGGCATGATTAAGCTTGGCACTCTCCCTAGGGAAGGAAGGAGCTGGGGCACTTCAGGGCTGGTTGAGGGCTTGGGGAGGAGACGCCAGGAACCCAAAGGAGCTCTGTAGGAGAAGCTCTGGAGGACAGATCAGTACTGGGGCCTCAGGCCTGAGGGCTGGGGCTGTAGACTGATGAAGGACTTCCCTTCCTAGCCCCAGTGATGGCTGCATGGCAGTTGAGTAAAGGTCTGCTCTGAAGACAGAGACAAAAAGTTCCTTGGGTGGGAGGCGAGTCCACACTTGCACACACATACACATAATTTTCTGTTAATGCAGATGACCGTTAGGACTCATAGCTAAGCCTTATGACTGGAGGCTTTAGTTAAAAAATGATCCTTCACTTCCCTTTCAATATCCCCATATCCCAACAAGGCCTGGGTAGGGCTCCTTCTCTTGTCCCAGTTGGCAGGGGCCACACTGAGCAAAAGGGATTCCACCCATACTGTCTTCTTCCAGCTCAATGCCAAGCATAAGGCCTTCTAAAGAAAACCACTCTCCTGCCTGGTTTGTATGTGTTTCAAATCAACTCTTCTTTTTTTCTTTCTCTTCCTACAGTCTTATTATAGGCTCAACTGAATCTGTCCTAGAACTCCAGCCTTAGCTAGAACATGTGTGTTGAAAAGTTTTTGTTTTCCCATCATGATAAATATGGGCAGCATGCCTCCTGGCTCCAACCTGACAAGGGTTTTAGAACATCTCAGAGGGAAGGAGAGGGAAGCTCCAGCTACTTCAAGGGACAGGAAGGGTGTATGTGATGGGGATGTATGCTCCAGATTAGGCAGGACTGTGCTGTTGACTCACCAAAAGCTCTTTTGGGGAGTCCTTCCTCTTGGTGCCAGCTGGCCATGGATGCTAGTCTTCAGTGGTGAGTCAAAGAGATGTATCCCCTGGGTATGTGATGTTCAGCGGATAAAAGGCACTCATCTAACCTGTGCACAAGGGACTAGATGAGTAGCTGTTTGCTTACCCAGGCGGGGCTTGTTACAGGTGTTTGTGTGTTTGGGGGTCACTTAAATGGTATGATAAGCAGGCTGTATGTATTTGTCAAAAATCTTTAAAGATTTTTGTATTTTGGGGTTAGGGGAATGGCTGAAGTGGTAGAGCAGCCTGCCCAGCAAGTGCAAAGTCCTGAATTCAAACACCAGTATCTCCAAAAAAACAAAAAAAGATACAAAGATTTTTGATATTTTATTGTGTAAAGATTTGACCTAAAAAGAATGTAAACAAAAACAAACAAAACAAAACAAAAAGAATTGTAAACATTGATTTCTAAAAGCGTGCGTGTTGCAGTATTTCAAGGGACGTATCCTCCTGTCTGCCACTTACTTATAAATGCATACATAAATTAGATGGATGAGTAGAAGAATGAATACATATGTTGAAAAGGAAATATAATAAAATGTTAATTTTAGAATCTATTTGTTGTCTATGTGGATGTTCATGGGATGGTTCTTTCAACTTATAAGTTTGGAAATTTTCTATAATGGAATATTATAGAATTTATAAAGATCTAAGTATGCAGCAGTATTAAGACCTTATATCTATTTTTAATTCCTCCAATCTAGCCCTTAGGTTTTTGAAAAAGACCTATTACTTCTTAATTAACATCCTGGTCACTAACACCACCTCAGAGGGCTTCCTACTGCAACAGTGTCCATTTTTCTTTTAATTCTCAATTTGCAATGTCTTTTCTATATTAGAAATATTACTACGTGTGTTACAGATATCTTTTTCAAGTCTGTCTTTTAACTTTGCTTGCAGTGTCTTTTTCAAAACAGATTTATTTTTTGTAATCAAATCTTTTCATTTTCCCTATATCTATACTTGATCTTAGCCAAAAGGCTTAGAAACAATCATTTTCCTCTGGATCTACCAAAAGGCAATGACTTTTATTTTTAGACATTAACCAGAAAGGAAACATGATATGTTGTTAAGAGATAAAATCAAACTGTAGAATAATGTATAGAGAACATTTATCAAACTCTTCTGATTATAGGACTCACTAACCTCTTTGAAAACTCAGAGTTAAAAATCTTATGAGATCCAATAATCTATATTTATTTATTTGTTTTCTGAGTCAGAGTCTCTGTAACGTAGCCCTAGCTGTCATCAAACTTGTGACTCTCCTTCAAATATTGGGAATACAGGTATACACCACCATGCCCAACTCAGGAATCTGTATTTTAACAAACATTCAAGGCAATTCTATGACCTGGTGAACTTAGGAATAAAACATCATTCCATTTGTAAAGAAAATAAGGAGAGGAAGAACTCTATTCATGTGTGTGTGTATAGATTTATACATATTATAGGATCATAGATAAATGTATGATGATACACATCAGATTAACATTGACCCACCCTCAGGTGAAGGAACCAGAAGAAGGGAGATTTTATCTTTGTTTATATACTTCGATATTCTTATTAAAGTAGTACAAATTACTTATGACTTTTTAAATCCAGTAATTTTAAGCCATCTCAGATTGCTATATATATGTACGAAGCATTCAGGAAATCTATTCTAATCCTTGTCAGTTCTACCATAGCATCAGGATGAGGTTGGTACCTATGAGACTATGAAATAGTTAACAGAGTTTCTGTGTTGTGAAAATTTTGGTTCACACCAAAAATAGTTTATACAGGTTGTGTAACAGCTGCTGTTGAAATTATGTCTAATGGAAGGTTTTGATTCACACCAAAAACACTTACATGTGTTTTGAGTGGCTAAAACTTCTGGTTTCCTAGGAACTAACTATACAAGTCTACCCTGGGGACTCTGAAATCATCTTTCTTACTTTTGCCTGGTTCAACTGCCTTGGAAACATTCAAAACAGATTGCTGGTCTGCTTCTAGGCACTGGGATTATGAGATTTGCTTGTCCCTTTTATTTAGAAAAAAATGTTTTTCTGATTATACAAGTAATTACATGCTCACCGTAGAAATTTTGAAAAAGACAGAAAAGTATAAAAATAAAATAAGAATCATTTGTAACCCTACCACTTAGAAACAACCACTGTTAATCTTTTGCTATATTACTTTCCAATTTTATTTCCACATACCTCCTATGTAGTTGAGCTCATCCTGGCCATATAACTTCATACACTGCTTTTACCACGTAATGTGATAAAAATAAGCAATTTCTAACAAGTAATGCTTTTCTTTTTTTGTGAGTAAAGCAGGAGAGTTTATTGAGATAGTGGGAGAGTAGAGCCCCCAGTGATGAGGGGAAGTCTTAAGAGAGGGTGCCCAATCATGCTTTTCTAACTTTTCTATTTGAATGGACTCTGATTTACTTTCCTATTCTCTTTCTATTAATATCTGTTTCTATTGTAAAAGTAATAATGAAACTTACATATTTGGGAATAAATGTATCTGTATTTGAAATATCACCCATTTATAATGTTGGTGATGGTGTTGCCTAATAGCCATACTCTAATTAAGCACTTTTAACTTTTCACCTTATAATTATGGTGAATTCCAGGATATCTTAAGCCCACCAAGTAAGAGGCAGATTTCTGGAAAATAGAGGACAAAGAACAAATGGAATCATAGTTCTAAATGACAGAAAGGACAAATATATTACCCTAAAACCCAAATATAATAAGGTTACAGAGTAATGACAACAATGATATCTTTATATTAAGCCAATGCTCCCATGTATCTATGTCTGCATTGTGCTTTGTTCTTATCTGAAGTGTTCAGTCAGAAACTTTCCATGTTGTTTGTTCTGGCACAGATATTTTAAAAGAGGGGCCAAAGACACCTTGTCTAGCTGAGCTGTGTTACTAGCTGACCTTATGCCATAAGAGATATTTTACTAAAACTAAAATAGTTTCTGAAAAAATTTATGGTGGTAATTTAATTATAGCTAAAGACTCACAGGTTTGGAAGGACATATACCTTCTCATTCTTTCACAGTCCTTCAAATCTTTCTCAAAAATAAGACTGAAGTTGCTTTAAAATACTCCAGAACAAAAAGATGTAACTATATGAAGAAATAGATTAAAAAAATTAGTAAAATGTTGGTAATTGCTGAAAATAAGTACTGGATATGGACTATACTATTTTGGTTATCCTTAGGTATTTTTGAAAATTTCCACATTTTAAGGGCAAGGGGGAATGAGGACAGAAAGAGAGAAAGAGAGAGGGGGAGAGGGAAAGGCAGAGGAAGAGAGAGAGAGAGAGAGAGAGAGAGAGATGAGAGAGACTGAAAGATACCTAAAAGTTAAAAGAAACAACTAAAAAAACCCTCCATAACTCCCTTAAAGAAAAGGTAAAATTTAATCTTGTTTTGGGCTAGAATTTTTTCACCTGTAACTTTTTTTTTAAATAGGTTAACTACATAACCACTTTTAAGGAATACGTTCAATTATGTGTTATCTTGCATGTAATAATTTAGCTGTGACAAACAAAAATCCCATTGGCCCTTAAATAATTGATGAACTCATACTGCATTGCTTTAGAAATTGTACTTCAGTTAATGACTAATGCTTTTCACACCTTGTAGAAGGCAAAGGTAGATGGATGTGACTGACTTCACAGTTTCTCAGAGGCCAGCCAGCCTCACTACTGTCTACTTCAGTTTTTCCAACAGCATGGCTGCCACTTGCTGCTGGCTCCCTCAGCAGAAACAGTTATTCTATCCAGTTTTTCCCAAGTCTCTGCCCAGCATCTGGCATGTGAGGTTATTATTATATCTCTACAAGTCTTTCTTCACCTCTAGAATACCAGCTATTTAAGAGACTGTGCCCTATTCGGTTTTTGTTTTCCTAGTACCTGTTAATCTCTGGAAAGTTGTAAGGAGCATAAATATATGATAAATGAACAAAAGAATAAATATACAAAAGCACTGGTATTGAAGCATGCAAATGGACATTTAAGATCAGGTTGTATTTTCAGTTACAATGTTAAGAAAGTTCCTTACCCTATGTGAGTCTCAGCTGCAAAATTAGAATGACAATGCCAAATTTTCCTACTTCACAGCATTATTGCAAGACTCAAAAACAACTTGAAGTAATACATGTAAAAATATTTTGGAAAACCAAAGGAAGGGACGATACCTGTGTCCTGTTAAGGAGAGAGATGGCATACCATGGTGTTTAATGGCTCCTTTCACTGGGTAGCTGTGGGAATAAAAGAAAGTAATATATGTGAAACACTTGGCAAGGTACCTGGGACAAAGCAATCTTTCCAGAAATGGTAGCAGGCCTGATCATTTTCTTGCATGTGAAAGGGTCCAAGTGTGATGGGAGCTGGTACTATGGACTAGATGTTCTTTAAAATAACCATTTGACCTCCATGATGTCATGGTAAGCAATTTGGAAAACTTCATCATGTCCAAATAAAATTAGACCTACACATAGTCTCTATGGTTGCTGTTGCCTTCACTTGGCCTGAGAATGACCCTTCTATGAGTGTGTATACATGCATGTTGCACATATGGCTATGTATGTGTGCATATGATTTTACATATATCTGTGTATATGTGAATGTGTTTGTATGAGCCTGAGGATTGCCCCAACTGAAGTACACATATGTCTATGTTTGTCTGTGTATATATGAGTGTTTGTTATATCTATATGTGCATGCATGTGTTCATGTATGTGCATGTACTATGTATTTGTGTATATGTGTGTATTTGTACCTGTTGATTATATATATGTATATTTATATTTGTGTATGTGCATGTATCTTGATCAGGGCTGGCCACCTTAGCTATCTGAATGGAAGGATGAGCAGAGGCTGTAGCCTCAGCCAGGTCCTGGGTTGGAGCAGACCACAGGCTACCTCCCTGTGAGCATGGCTGTGGGGTAGGTGGTGGGACACTGATGTGAGAATCAGGAAGGGCTAAGTATGTGAGTCCCCACATTGCAGACAGGACTATCTGAAGCAATACTGGGCATAAGGCAGAGGCCAAAGGACACAGCATTTGGAGGTTAGGAGCTATAGACAAAAGAAGGACAAGTTACAGGATGGTGGTCCAGTCTATAGAAAAATGCCTTGCCCTGGGACCTCCCTCAGATGGATGTGGGAGAAGGGGATTAGCAGCAGTGTCAAGCGCACAAAGAATCAAGTATTGTGTCTGCAGCACATTCTAATTTCTTTCTTTTTTCTTTTTGGCAGTACTAGGTTTTGAATTCATGGCTTCATGTTTGCTAGGCAGGCGCTCTTACTGCTTGAGTCACTCTGCCAGCTTTTTTGGTCATAGTTTTTTTCGAGATAGGTCTTGCAAACTATTTGCCCGGGTTGGCTTCAAACCATGATCCTCTTGATTTCTGCCTTCTGAGTAGCTAGGATTACAAGCGTGAGCCACCAGTGCCCAGCAGCACTTTCTGGTTTCCACAGAGCTCTCTCTAGAGTGTCACCCTGAGGTGGAAACCAATACTAGTGGAACTGGATTTGACACTAAAGGCTCAAATCACGTTTTGCTTTGATGGAATGCTGTGCAAAAGTGCAAAGCCAATCTCTCTTGAGAGGAAATTCAACCTAAGGGTAATCATACTTCAAGAGTCGTGTTCATACAGCCCAACTCTCCCTTCCCCTAAGTTCCTCCATGGATGACTTCACTGTGTTCACCTAAAAATGTTATGTAAAAGCTGAAAAGTTTATTGAACCTCTAAGTTAAGATTTCAGTCTGATTTTCTTTAGATTTTTCATGACCTTTGAGAGGAAAAGTGGCAAACAATTCATAAGAACGTTAAGTGGTCTGAGATTTTACATCTGGATTTTCCTATTGTCTAACTTTGGTTGGAAGGTGAGAAAAGCTGGTGGCAAGCCATCCTCTAAAAATTTTTTGTTTAAATTTCCATAAATTTGCCTCCCAAATAATTCATAGTGGGAAAAAAGTAATTCATATACGAGGTTATAAAACTGAAAGAGTGAAAGGTAGACTATGATACATGAAGGCATTCCCTACCACCTCCTTCAGCCCCTCTTCCTGGGATAACTACTTTTTTAATCAGTTTTTTATAATTCTTCCGAGAAAAAATATGAATCATCATTTTCACTCCTCAGCAGCGTTTGTCTAATAGTGGATCACTCCCTACTCCTTGAAGCATGCATTTACTTAGCTTCCCAGTTCCTACATGCTCCTGGTTCTCCTCTACCCTTGTGGGAGGCACCTTCTCCATCTCCTTTGCCAGTTTTCTTGTCTCTCCCATACATCCTTTCCCTCAAAAAACTTGATGATATTTTGCTTCGCCATTATCTGGAGCCAGCTCCAACAAAGGCAAATGAGAGCTCTGAGTCCAAAAGCCCACAATCTATGTATGGTATATTATTTCCAAAGATAACCACAATGATCCCTTCCATCTGGCTGGCCCATTTTCTCCCTTCCCTTCCCTTCTTTCTTTTCTCTTCCTTTCTTTTTTGGGGGAGGGCAGTATTGGGGTTTGAAATCAGGGCCTCACACTTGCTAGGAAGGTGCTCTGCCCCTTGAGTCATGGACCAGCCTCATTTTTGCTTTAGTTGTTTTTCAAATAGGGTCCTGCATTTTTGCCTGGGGCCAGCCTCAGACTGTGATCATCCTACCCAAGCCTTCTGCATAGCTGGGATTATAGGCATGAACCACCACACTCAGCCCTGCAGGCCAATTTTCAATGTGAATTTGCTGCTCCTCTCACAGAGCAAGAGAGTCCATTTTCCATGCTCTTGAATCTAGGCTAACCCCATGATTGGCTTTGACAAATATAATTCAACAGGGGTAATGTTATGCAGCTTCTGCAACTAGGCCTGAAAAGGCCTCAGTAACTTCTGGTTTTTGCACTTTTTGGTTTTCTTACTGGGAAGAGAAGCTACATGGAGAATTCATACATGCCACCCATGAACCAGAACCATGATCTCAGACATGTGAATGAGGCCATCTTGGATCCTCTCACCTCAGTTGAGCTGCCCCAGACACCACCATGTGGGGCAGAGATAATTTCCTGAGCTCTGTCTGAATTTCTGAGTCACAACACGATGAGGAGATAAATGATTATTTTGTCACTATGTTTTGGGGCTATTTGTTGTGCAGCAATTGAAAACTGAAACAATGGTGCAAAGAATTCATATTAAACCAATGTAAGCATTAGGCTGATTCCTACAAGCTATAGAACCACACATGCAAGTTCATATATTTTACAAGAGATAGCCAGATGGGCCCTCATCAAAGTCACAATCATTAGTTCTATTGGTACTGGCAACAGATAAACAGAATTACTCTTATTTCAGTCTCTTTTTTCCACAGTAATCAAGGACAAGTGCTTAAAAGTCAAAGACTTCAAAAATACATTTTTGTAAATTCACTGTTTAAGTGTATTCTGTTTAATCCAAATTAGAGTTATATTAGCATATTAACCTCTGCAAGCACATGAAAGGTCATGTAACCCATCTAACCCTACAGAAACCCACTTTAAGTAATGTTATTCCCATTTTATAGATGAGAAAACTGATATTTAAACTTAACTAAGAGTGGTCAAGGTCACACAGCTGGGAAGAGTAGAAGGATGGAATTATACTCACATTTTCTATTTCTGGATATTCTATATTGTTATGGTTTGGGCATAAAATGAACCCAAAGGCTTATGTGTCAAAAGCTTGGTACCAAACTGATGGTGCTATTGAGAGGTGACTGAATCACAAGGATGCTAACCTCATCAATGGATTAATTCAGTAGTGAGTTGATAGCTGAGTGGGCTAGTAGGAGGTGGAGCCTAGTTGGAGGAAGTAGGTCGCTGGAGACATGCCTTTGAAGGGTGTATTTTGTTCCTGGCCCCTTCCTATCTCTCTCTGCTTCCTGGCTGCCACAAGGTAAGCAGCTTTCCTTCTTCATGCCCTTCCTCCATGATGTTTCTGCCTCACCACACCCCAGAAACAATGCAGTCAGCCAACCATAGACTGAAACTTCTGAAACTGTGAATCAAAATAAATCCTTCCTTAAGTTAATTGCGGCAGGTATTTTGGTACAACAATGACAAAAAAAAATACCTGCCTAACACACACACTTTTTAAATTTATCTTATTAGCATAAATAGTTGTACAGGAGGATACACTGTGATATTTACATATGTGCTTATGATATATCTTAGATCTACACCCTCCATCATTCTCCCTCATCTCTCCTCCCCTCTCCCATTTACAATAATTTCAACAGGTTTCATTCTTCTGTTTTCATATATGAATACAAAATATATCCATCATATTCACCCGCATTCACCCTTTCCTTATGCCCTCCCCCTCTTGCTGGTACTCACCACTGGAAAAGACCTATTTTACCCTCCTGCCCTTCATTTTTTAAGCTAACACACATACTTTTGGCCAGCATGCACACTATCTCTCAGACATTAAGAGGTGCTCAGGGTATTGAGATTGTGATATGGTAATAAGTGGGGCAGAACAGAAGGAAGGAAAGGGTCATAGCAGTCTCACCCCCCTCCATTCTCTGTTCTCACTATGTACTTCCATCAGGTCCCAAATGGAAAATTCTCTCTTATACCTTCTAAATACAAAACTAAAGCCCATAGTTGCATTGGCCTCAGGAAACTGTTGACCTACCATCTCTAAAATCAGTCAGATAGAATTCAAGTGCTTATGTACACTAGGAGGCCTGAATAAGTATACTCATTGTAGTACTGTTTTAGAACTGCCAAACATTAGAACAGGATGTCCATCAAATTTACAGTGGAGAGACTGTGATATTCATATAACGGCATACTGCAAAACAATAAAAATGAACCAACTGCAGATATCCATAACAGCATGGATGAATCGGTCAAAAAATACGGAATTAAAGAAGGCAGCCATAATATACATATAGATAATTACAAGGATGTCAACTTTGAATATTTGAGAACAAAGCTGTGTTGTTTAGGGTGCTTATATAGAAAATAAACCTGTAAAAACAAGGAAATTATTATCATAATAATTAGAATAATGTTTACCTCTTAGGATGGGGGAAGGGATGTCATCCATGGGGCAGAAGAGTGAGTGGGTAGGAATTATTACGTTAGTCTAGCTCTTGCTTTGAGTGCTCACTACACATATGACAGCTTTATAAATATTCTTTTAGCTGATAACTCTCTTTAGAATGCTTCTGTTTTCCCTTTTAAAATTAACGTATATTAATTGTACAAAATAATGAACCTTATTATGACATTTTCATACGTGTATAGAATGTCTTTTGATCATATTCACCCCCAATTACCCTCTCTCGTCCTCCCTGCTCCCCTACTGGTCCCCTTCCTCTTTTCAAATAGTCCTCTTTATACTTTCATGTCTTTAAAAATTTGGATTCTGCATCTGAGAAAAAACATGTAATATTTATCTTTTGAATCTGGCTTCTTTCACTGAACATGATGATCTCCAGTCCCATCCATTTTTCTGCAAATCACATAATTTCATCATTCTTTAAACTGAATAATATTTCATATATACCACATTTTCTATATCCATTCATCTGTTTTCTTAATGAAATTGAAAGCAAAGCCACTAGCTGGGATTGAAGATGGAGAAGGAGGTATTGAAGATTTTATGAGAAGGAAGATGGTGTGAAGCAGAAATTAGAGAGTGCATTGAATAGGGAAATATAGTATTGTTTTTCTTATATTTTAAGAAACCTTTTCAATTTCTCATGATTTATTATGCCTTTCCTCTCACCTATAACATTATTTTATCAACTTTAATATTCTATATTGTAATTTTGATGCTATTTAACACAAAAGAATGAATTTTAAAATAATTCTTATTAAAATGTAAAATTAAGATAATAGTCATAATGCTTCAGTTATTTATTATTTTACCTGGAGCTTTAGAAAAGCTGATGCAGTTTATATTCAGACAAAGATACATAGACCTAATAAAAGGATTGTATGGTAACATTATATCCATTTTCCAACTTCTATACCAAGCATCTTTAGTGTTAAATCTTGAGTTTTGTAGTTATTTAGATAGATGTAGGCATTTATTGCACTCCTATTTTATCCCAAGTCCTAAAAGTCATTTTTGAACTTCTACAATTTCACAATGTCAATATATTTAAATAATCACATTGAAACTGCAACACAAAATATTAATATTTAAAAGTATTAGAGAATAATTGCAATCTTAAACTTCACTTAGAAGATTTACATGACAAAATTGATAGGTCTATTTAATTCTACAGTGTTGCCTGGATTTTTAGATGAACTAATTTATAAAAATAATTATTTCAATTATAACACGTTAGTTGTAGAGCAATATTTATAATATTACAGGGTTTGAAGTACCAACCTACATAACATAAATTTAAGTTTATACACAGGCAAATATAGCAAATTTAAACAGTTACCAAGAGCCATAGCTCAACTTATGCTGTCTGCCACGGCAGTGGCGGGCTTGTTGTAAACTAAATGGTGATCTCAGAGCAGAGTAAGGACCATTAGAAATTAGTTCTTCCATAAGAACACTATAAGGAAAGGTCAAAACAAACATTTTCAGAACCTTAGAAATTATCCAAAGTCTTATAATAATCCAGGGAGTATTTACTCACGAAACGGCTGAATTTTATTAAGAACAGTGAGCTTTGTAGCATTTTAACTTGCTTCATTCCCGTTGTCCTCTCTTCAGCACTTACTGTTTCAATATCTCAATGAAAACCAGAAGCCTAGTAGCCACCGGAAGGGGCAGATGGTTTGCTGTTCCTTCAAAGCTCTATATTCAGAAAACTGTTAGGATTTTCCCTGTCTGGTAGTTCCCTGGAAAATTGCATTCACAAGACTTGTCTGTATTTGACTTGATTCTGAGTTTACCTGGTGTAAAAAGTCTTTTCCCTGGAAACATTTGTCAAAAACAACCAGTGACATTTGTTTAACATAGCACCTCCCTGGAGCAATGAAAAGAGTTGGGACAGGCTGTCCAAAAATCTTAAAAAAAAAAGCTTGTGAATGAGGTGTTCAAAGGTCTTGAAAATGTCAATATATTCCTTGGAATCCAGAAAGTTATTCACATGTGTAGAACTGTGTGCGTGCTGAGGGCTGTGCATACACTCATGAAAGACCTGAAAGGGCCCTAAGGTCTCACTCCTGGGTGACCTTGAGGCCCAGTGTAGGTAGGAAATGAAGCCTTAAAGAATTGTAAATTGCATTGCCAAGTGTCAAAGTCATGCCCCAACATCCACACAGAGCCCCTTGGCAAAGGCTAGAAGCTTTATGCATTCCAGTCATTTAAGGAAATCATTCTCTGACAACTACCTGACCAGTAAGTTAATTCTTTGGCCAGAAACAACAAGAGTAAAAACTTACAGAATTAGGTCAGAAAAGTTGCTAAACAAACAACAACTAGTAAAAACAACAATCCATAAATAACATGCTTACCATATTATATTACTTCCTTACATTATTTAAAACATTCAATTTTCAACAAAAATGTGAGGTATACAAAAAAATTAAAGAAAAGCCAAGAAACTGTTATCAATATATAGTGTAAAAAACAGTGCAAAGAAGCTATCCTTGAGGAAGTTCAGGCATTGGAGTTATTAGACAAGGATTTATGAATAATCCGTTTAAATATATTTCAACATTGAAAGAAACCATGTCTAAAGAACTTAGGACAAGTATTGGAGTATTATTTTCTTAGGTAGATCTTATCCATAAGGAGAAATAAATTATAAAACAAGAGCCAAATATAAATTGTAGGGTTGAAAATTCTAACAAAAATTCAATAGATTTGAGTAGCCAGAATAATCAGTAAACTTGAATCTATATCAATTGAGATTACCTGAGTGAAGATCAAAAAGAAAAAAGAATGAAGAAAAATGGACAGAGCCTCAGGGAAATGTGGGAGATCATCAAGCATACCAATATATGCACAATACAGTCCCAAAAAAGAAAGGGTCAGGAAAATTTGTGGAAAAGCAGTGTCTAAGAATTCTCAAAATGTGATGAAAAGCCTTAATCTACATATCCAAGAATCTCCACACAAAGTAGGATAAATTCAAAAGAATCCACATGTCATAACCAAGCTGCCAAAAGCCAAAGAGTAAAGGAAAAATTGTGAATGTAGCAAGAGTAGAGATGCATCATGTTCAAGGGGGTCCTCAAGATTAGCAGCTGATTTCTCATCAGTAATCATAGAGGCCAGAAGGCAATGGGATGGTACATCAAAGTACCAATAGAAAAAGACTGAAATGAATAATTCTATATCCAGCAAAAGTAATCCTTCAAAAATAAAGAAGAAAATTTTTACATTCTCACATTAACAAAAGCTGAGAAAATTCTCCACTAACAAATCTGACTTGTAAGAAATGCTGAAAGCATTCAGTACAGATATGTGCACACCCATGTTTATAGCCACAGTCTAAGTGCCACCCATCAACAGATATGGAGAAAGATGTGATATATATAAAATCACAAATTATTCCACCATAAATAATAATGAAATTATGTCATTTGAAGAAAAATAGAACCAGAGAGCATGTTAAATGAGATAAACCAGATTCAGAAAGACAAATATCACATGTTTTCTCTCATATGTGAAATCTAGATCTAGACCAATATAATACACACACCATATAATGGCGTTTTGTATGTATATATATATACACATGACATGAATGTAAAAGGAAGACTGGGGGACAACCAGTTATAAGAAGAAGGCAAAGGGGGATTATATTATATGTGAGCATAGAAATACCACAGTGAAACCCCTTTGTACAAATAATATATGCTAACAAAAATGTTTAAGAAATTTTCATCCAAAAAAAATGCTAAAGGGAATCCTTCAGGTTAAAGTGAAAAAACACTAAACAGTAACTTGAATCAACATGAGTAAGTTAAAAAAGCATTTTACATATACTACATAGATAAATATAAAAACCTGTATAGAGTTATTTTTAGTGTAGCTTTCTTTTCTCTATTTTATTTAAAAGATACCTGTATGAACCAATAATTATCAATCTATGTTGGTGAAAATAAAAGATGTAAAAGTATAATTTGTATTACAATAATAGGTCAAAAGAAAGGGAGACACAATGGGACTATATAGGAGCAAAGTTTCTGTAACTATGGAAATTAAATTGGTATTAATCCACACAAGATTGTGATAAATTAAAATTACAATTTTAATTCCTAGGACAAAGGACATTATCAAGAAAGTGAAAAGAAGCTGAGTACTAGTGGTTCACGCCTGTAATCCTAGCTACTCAGGAGGAAGAGATCAAGAGGATGGAGGTTCGAAGCCAACTCAGGCAAATAGTTCATGAGATCTTGTCTTGAAAATACCCAGCACAAAAAAGGGCTGGTGGAGTGGCTCAAGTGGCCCTGAGTTCAAACCCCAGTACGTACCCCCCAAAAAATGCAAGATGTATTTCTGCTAATCACTGACTATGATGAGAAGATAAGGCATAGAAACCCATGTAGAAAGGAGTGGAACCTGTCTCAGAACTGTAGATCTTAGTAGTCTGTTAAACCTAGAACTGTAGGGTCTGTGGCTTTACTGACTGTACCAGCTCAGCCATTTAGAAAGTAAAACATACTCAACACCATTTTACCCGTGCGACTAAGATCCAGGAGATAATGACTTGCCAGAGTTAGCTGTGTGCTGTGGCATGGAGGGTGCCAGGGTTTTGCCAAGTTCAGGATGATCTTGGTTCTCTGCCAGCTGCTTGGAAAAAGATGCTTGCAAACTCTTCAGCTACAAATGACTCCTAGGTGAGAACTCCTCTGGGAAATGAGAGGAAGCTTTTATGACAAAATGTATGAGAACAACAACAACAAAAAAAAGCATTTCATTTGTTTTACCGGGAAAGAACCTACAAAGTTGGGAGACCTAAGTTACAGTGCAACCATGCTAACTCATGCTAAGTCTTGCTACTTTTCTAGACCTTTTTCCTCATAAAGGAAACACTCTGAATGGGTTAGATCAGTTTTTCCCCAAAATGTTTCAGGGAACTCTGAGGTATTTTTATGAACTAGATTGTGTCTCCCTCCAGCTCTTGTTAAAGCCCTAATCCTCAAAGTGACTATATTTGGAGATAGGGCCTGTAAGTAAGTAATAAAGATTAGATGAGATTATAAGTTTGGGGCCTTAATTATGTAGGATTGGTGTCCTTGTTAGCAGAGAAAGATTTGCCAGATCTCTCTCTCTCTCTCTCATATACATGTGCACAGAGGACAGGCTATGTGAGCACACCATGAGAAGGTGGCCATGTAAAAGCCAGGAACAGGCCTTCTCACCAAAAACCAACCCTAAGAGTACCATAATTTTGGACTTCCACCCTCCAGACCTATGAGATATAAATTTCCGTTATTTAAAATATCCAGTCTGTTGCATTGTGTTATGGCAGCTCTAGCAGACTAATAGGGGTATAGTGGAAATATTTTAAATGTTTAAAAGTGTGGGAATGTAGACTAGTACAACCACTCTGGAAAAAAATTTGGAGGCTACTTAAAAAGCTGGACATCGATCTACCATTTGATCCAGCAATACCACTCTTGGGGATATACCCAAAAGACTGTTACTCCAGAGGCACCTGCACATCCATGTTTATTGCGGCACTATTCACAATAGCCAAGTTATGGAAACAGCCAAGATGCCCCAGCACTGACGAATGGATTAAGAAAATGTGGTATCTATACACAATGGAATTTTATGCAGCCATGAAGAAGAACGAAATGTTATCATTCGCTGGTAAATGGATGGAATTGGAGAACATCATTCTGAGTGAGGTTAGCCTGGCCCAAAAGACCAAAAATCGTATGTTCTCCCTCATATGCGGACATTAGATCAAGGGCAAACACAACAAGGGGATTGGACTATGAGCACATGATAAAAGCGAGAGCACACAAGGGAGGGGTGAGGATAGGTAAGACACCTAAAAAACTAGCTAGCATTTGTTGCCCTTAATGCAGAGAAACTAAAGCAGATACCTTAAAGCAACTGAGGCCAATAGGAAAAGGGGACCAGGAACTAGAGAAAAGGTTAGATCAAAAAGAATTAACCTAGAAGGTAACACCCACGCACAGGAAATCAATGTGAGTCAATGCCCTGTATAGCTATCCTTATCTCAACCAGCAAAACCCCTTGTTCCTTCCTATTATTGCTTATACTCTCTCTACAACAAAATTAGAGATAAGGGCAAAATAGTTTCTGCTGGGTATTGAGGGGGGGAGCGGGAGGGGGTGGAGTGGGTGGTAAGGGAGGGGGTGGGGGCAGGGGGGAGAAATGAACCAAGCCTTGTATGCACATATGAATAATAAAAGAAAAATGAAAAAAAATAATAAATGTTTAAAAGTTCTAGTAAAAGTCATAGATATGTTTATATGTGTTATATGCCAAAAGTGTTAGAGACAACTGATATATAAAGTTTTTCTGCCAAGTTAGGTCATTTTTGGAAAGATCATTGAATAAAGTCTCTTTTCTTATCAGCTTAAATAAAAAAGTAGGTCAATTCAGGGTAAGCTCTTTTAAATGAATAAGTAATTAAGCATAGATTAGAGGCGAGAATATGTAGGAATATATAAATAGACCCTGCCTGTCAATAGGAAGAATGTAAATTTGTATACATATTTTTCAATTCTTTATTGTGGTAAAGTACACTTAACAAAATTTAGCATCTTTACCATTTTAAGGGTACAGTTCAGTGGTATTAAATACATTCACATTGTTGCACAACTATTACCAACCATTCATCTCCATAACTCTTCATTTTGTAAAATGGAAACAATAAATCTCTATTCTCCCTTATATTTACCCACTGGTATCCATGATTCTATTTTCTGTTGCTATGACTTTGATTACTCTAAGTAACTAATATAAGTGGAATAATACAGTGGTTGTCTTTTTTGAGACTGGTTTATTTCACTTTGCACGTGCAGGATTTCCTTCTCTTCAAACATTGAATACTATACCATACCTTAATATACCACATCTTTAATCCATTCATCTGTCTATGAAAACATGGGCTGCTTTGATGTTTTAGCTATTGTGAATAATGCATTAATGAATATGAGATTGAAGGTATCACTTAAGGTCCTAATTTCAATTTTGGGGGGTATATACTTAGAAGTAATTTTATGTTAATATTTTTGAGGATCCACCATACTGTTTTTCACAGCAGCTGCACCATTTTACAGTACCACCAACAGTATGCCAGTGTTCCCTTTTCTCCACATCCTTACCAGTGCTTGCATTCTTTTGTCTATTTTTATAATAACCATTCTTCCTGGGGTGAGATGACATCTCCTTGTGATTTTTTGTTTGTTTGTTTGTTTTAGATGACACTGGGGTTTGTACTCACACTTGCTAGTCAGGGACTCGTACCTCTTGAGCCACTCTGCCAACCCTTTTTTTTTGTGATGGGTTTTTGAGATAGGGGCTTGTGAACTATTTGCTCGGGGTTGGCTTCGAACTGCGATCCTCCTGATCTCTGCCTCCTGAGTAGGATTACAGGCATGAGCCACTGGCGGACACCCTTCTTTCCTTGTGGTTTTAATTTGCATTTCTCTGATGATTAGTGATGTTGGGCATCTTTTCACATGTCTTTTTAGCAGTTTGTGTGTCTTCTTTTGAGAAATGTTTATTTAGGTCTATTGCCTATTTTAAATCAGGTTATTTATTTTTTGCTATTGAGTTTTTAAAGTTCTTTATGCATTATGTCAAATGTATATTTGCAAATATTTTCTCCCATTTTGTAGGCTGTGTTTTCAACTCTTTTCATTTGATGTAATATCATTTGTTTAGTTTTGCATTTGCCATCTGTGCTTTTGGAATCTGCTAAAAAACCCCTTGCCTATTCCAATGTCCTAAAGCATGTCCCCTATGTTTTCTTCTAGTGATTTTATCATTCTGGGTCTTACATTTAAATCTTTAGTCTCTTTTGAGTTTATTTTGAGTGTTTGATGTAAGAATAAGGGTCCAATTCTCATTTTTCTAGATGAGGATAACCAATTTTCCCATTACCGTATGTTAAAGTGACTATCCGTTCTCCATTTTGTATTCTTGGTACTTTTGTCAGCAGTCCATTGACCATATATATGTAGGTTTATTTCCAGGCTCTATATTCTATTCCACTGAAGACAATTTCATGTTTGCTTTGAAGTTATTTTCAATCTCTCAACACTCAAGGAAGAGAAGGTAAGAATTTTCCTTGCTCGGTGGTTAGAGGATATCTTAGCACGTATGAGGTCCTAGGTTCCATCTGGAGCAAGACACACACACACACACACACACACACACACAGAGTTTTCTTAGTACTACCAACATTCCTTATATACATTTCAACCCTTTATTATTATTTAATTTTTTTCAAATGTTTGTGAAGCAGTGGTCAAATAAACACAATACTGATTTATAAGTAACAGTTGATGTAAATGGTTCAAAATACACCATAAAAAGTGAAAAGGTGGAGCCAGGCATGGTGGTGCACATCTGTAATCCTACACTTGGAAGGCTGAGTAGGAAGATGGCAGTTGAAGGTCGGCCTACATAGTGAGACCCTGTTTCAAAAAAAGTGAAAAGGCAATACGCAGGGACAGACTGAAGACTTATAAAACCAGAAAATTGATTTCTACCTGATTATATAAATAATGAAAACAAATCAGTATTGCAAACAGCCAATGCAATAGAAATGGGCCAAGGATGGAAAATGATACTTCACAGATAAAGACACCCAGCTGGACAAGATGCAATGAAAAAATACTCCACCTCACTAGTAATTAGGTAAATGCATATTAAAATGATCACTCATTTTACAATCATCTAATTTTTAAAACGTTAATTTCTGATTCCATCAAGTCTTGTAACAATGTTGGGAAGTAGAAACTCACACATTTTTGAGGAGAGCATAAATTGGTTTAATCACTTTGAAGAGTCATTTAGAAATATCTGATAAACACACCCTAAGGCTCAAAATTACACTTCTAGGGATAAGAACTCCCTGAGGTTTAGTAATTTACACTTCTAAGTGTGTGCCCTAGAGAATAATCTCTAGAATAAATAATCTCCAAGGAGACTCCTCTTAAAGACTTTCATTGCAGCACTGACTTTAATGGCAAAAAATGAAGAAAGAACACAGTATCCATAAACCATTCACAAGAAACTGTATAGTTTGTGTTATATTTAATCAAACTAGAGTAAAAAATAGTTGAACTCAATCTAACTGTATTCATTATGATGAATAAATTCCAAAAATACAATATGAGCTATAAAAAGCAAATTGGTGAAGGATATAGTAGTATGAAACCATTTAAGAAAACCGAAAAACATATAAAACAATACATAGTTTTAATTGATCTAATGCAATGAGTGTAGAACTATACACAGGAAGGATGCTCACCAGCTACAAGATTCAATACCTCTGAGGAGAGCAGAAAGGGAAAGGAAAGGGAGGGAGAATGGGATTTTAGTTTTATCTGTATTTTGTTGAAAGAAATTCAATGAATATACAGCAAAATTCTAACATCTTTTTAAGCTTGGTTTCTGCAACATAGTGTCGTATATTGTTTTTATATTTTAGATGTTTCAAAATTAAAATAAATTTTAATTTAAAATACCATTTCCATTTAATAATAAAATTGAGGGAAGCACATGTAAAACTCCTGATGGACAAATGGGACTCTTTGTCTCATTTTGACTAGGCATTATTTTTACTTAGCCTATTTTCTGCCCTTCATTGGCTCTTCCATATTTTATTCCTACTCTTCAACTCTCTACCCTAATACTCTCTGTTGAACTGCACTTATTCTTGTTCATTGTATGTACTAAGTTTCCTTTACATTCCTAAACTTTGGGATTCTAGGTGCTAGCCAAAATACAGATTTGCATCACTTTTATCCAGTTATCCAATCTATGTTTTTAGCCAGATTGCGGAGGGTTTTATGTGACAATCACCTAAAGGTAAATATTCCTGGAATTCCTGCTCCATAGAGAGTACCCTGTTGGATGCTCAAGATGCCACTATGAAAAAGCCTCAAAGATGTATTCCTAATGAGGAGTACAAATAATTCAACAGGAAGTTACGCCATAATGTGATCAATATTATGATGGAGACAGTACAAAGTACCTTGGGCATATCCAGGAGGGAAAACCTAATCCATTTTACAGGTGAGAAAATTGGAATTTGAATGAACTAAGCTATACTCAAAGTCACAATAGCTGGGGAGAATTGCAGGAAGAAATTCTACTCAAGTTTTCTAACTCCAGCTGTTTCACACGCTTAAGCAGCATGTATATTACCTTCCATTCATTAGGCCTCTCCTATTTAAACTAAGCCTATTTGGGGCTTTATTCTGTAGATATACTCAAGTGTAAATATGCAGTTTTTTTTCTTTACAGAAATCTGTGAGCCTGAAGTGTTTTTGTTCTTTCTCATTATGAGTAAATTCACTGTCTCTTGGTGTGCTTAAAGAGTTTCTATACTGAAGAGCATGGGATCTAATGATACCATAATATCTGTTTTATAGGACAGAGAATTGTTCCATTGTACAATTGTTCCATTAAGGGAGTATTGTGACTGTGGCAGGTATTATAGACAACATATTGGAGTCTCATTTCTGGGATTTGACAGATTCCTTGTGGAATAATAGCACTTTTTATTTCAAGAAAGCTTACTTTCCAGCAAAATATGTAGTGTAGGGAAGCACATGTAAAACTCCTGATGGACAAATGGGACTCCACCCTAGTGGAGACAACCTAACCCTGTTGATCAATTGGGAGACATTGGTCATCCAAATCACCTCAGGACCTAGTGATCCAGAAGCTCTCATTTCTAGTTGTCATGAACTAAATGCCATCTTCAGGTGTCATTTATGGCACATTTTTAGCACTTGTCTGATTTCTGTCATATCAGTCTGGACAGCATTGACAATTTTGCGAATTCTACATCCAAATTTCACCTTCAACTTGCCTTTTAAAAACACATGAAGGGTGAGTTCATTAATTTTAGCTGTGTTATATTTCTTGTATGTCATTAATGTCCAAACTTTCTAGGCTGAATACCTGCAGCTGCAGCATTATTGAAATTTGTGCTCAAGCTTTTATTTGGCTAAAAGATACAATCGTGCAAGACTCTGACTCATCTGATATGAGAACTAATGAGAAGATACTTGAATAGTGGATTCTGTGGGGAGGCTGTTGAGAGTGGGTGAGCCATGATGTAGTTGTAGCTATGGTTCAGGTTAAAGGGAAATGAAGTTTGAATATTTCATT
Source organism: Castor canadensis (assembly GCF_047511655.1). Classification (NCBI taxonomy): domain Eukaryota; kingdom Metazoa; phylum Chordata; class Mammalia; order Rodentia; family Castoridae; genus Castor; species Castor canadensis. Next base: position 47,193,266 of record NC_133405.1, on the reverse strand, counting down.
TCTGAAACTGGTAATTCAGGTGGGTACCATTTTAAATTGAATTTACTAGCCAGGCACCAGTGGCTCATGTCTGTAATCCTAGCTACTCAGGAAGCAGAGATCAGGAGGATTGTGGTTCAAAACCAGCCCAGGGAAAATAGTTTGTGAGACCCTATCTCAAAAAAAAACCATCACGCACACAAAAAAACGGCTGGTAGAGTGGCTCAAGGTGAAGGCCCTGAGTTCGAGCCTCAGTACCACAAAAATAAATAAATAAATAAATAAATTGAATTTACTGGCTTTATATCTGTTATGAGTGCCTTTAGAGAAAGTATTTCTTGTTTTATTTCTTGTATGTCATTAATGTTCAAACTTTCTTTTCTTGTTGGTCTACAAGTTTTCATAGTATTGTCTTATAACACTTTTTATTTCTGTAATGTCTCCTTTTTTTCATCACTGAAATGAGTAATTTAGACTAATTTGAGTCCTCTTTCTTTTTTTTCCTGGGCAGTTTAACTGAAGATTTGTCAATGTTATTGATTTTTTTATAGAACCATCATGTATATTCTTTGGTTTTTCCATTGAATGTTTCTCTCATTCACATTCTATTAGATATTACTTCCTTGCTTCTGCTTAATTTGGATTCAGTTTTACTCTTATTTTTGTTTTTAGATGAAAGTTTAGATTATTAATTTGAAATGCTTTTTCCTTTTAAATATACATGCTATAAATTTCCCTCTGAACACTGTGTTTACCGCAGCCCTTAAGTTTGAATATGTTGAATATGTTGTCTCATTCATCTAAAATATCTTTACATTTCTCTTCAGATCAATTGGTTTTTTTAGGAGTATGTTATTTAGTTTCTACATGTGTGTGAATTTCATACTGTTATTCAGGTCTAATTTAATCCCACTGTGGTAGGAGAACATACTTTATCTGATTTAAAAATCCTTTTACATTTATTCAGGCTTTGGTCTATACCAATGGATATTGCATATATGCTGGAGAAGAGTGTATTATTCTGCCATTATTGGATGGAATGTTCTATATCTATAGAGGTCTAGGTCTCTTAGAGTTGATTTATAGCGTTTTGTCTTCTATTGTTGATTTTCTAATTAGTTGTTCTTTCTATCACTGAAAGTAAGGAATTGAAATTTTCAGCTATTACTGAATTGTCAATTTCTCACTTCAATTCTGTCCATTTTTCCTTCAGGCATTTTTAGTCTCTGTTCTTAGCTGTATATACATTTATAATTGTTATATATTTTTGATGTGTGAATCTTTTAATATTATAAAATATTCTTTTTTGTTTCTAGTAACATTTTTTTGTCTTATCATCTATACTGTCATATATTACTATATCTATCCAGCTGTCTTCTGGTTAATGTTTACATGGAATATATTTTTTTCATATTTTAGCTTCAATCTGTTTGTATCTTTGAATATAAAGTTAGTTTTTTATTTTAAAAAAGCACATTGTTGGATAATGGTCTTTTAAAATCCATCCTACCAATCTCTAACTTTTAATTGGAGAGTTTAAATTCCTTTACATTTAATGTAATTGATGACAAGAAAGATTGACTTCAGCAATTTTGCTATTTGCCTCCTATTATGTCACATACATTTTCCGTTCCTCAATTCGTTTTTGTTTTGTTTTGCTGAAACTGAGGTTTGAACTCAGAGTCTCACACTTGCTAAGTAAGTGTGCTCTATCACTTGAGCCATGCCTCAAGATCTTTTTCCTTTAGTTATTTTTCACACAGTCTTGTGTTTTTGCCTGTGGCTGGCCTTGAACTATGATTCTTCTATCTCCACCTCCCAAGTAGTTGGGATTAGAGGCATGAACCAGTGCACCCAGCCTTCAATTCCTCCTTTATTGCCTTCTTTTGTATTCATGTATGTTCTTCTAGTGTACTATTTTAATTCCATTATTTTTACTTTTAATATATGAACTTTCAGTTATTTTCTCAGCAGTTGCCATTTGAATTACAATTAGCATCTTAATTTAGAAAAATCTAGTTCACATTAATGACTTATTTTCAATACCATACAAAATTTTGCTCTTATATTGCAAATATATGCAGTTATTATCATAATTGTATTTTTATATATTATGAGTCTATTGTCCTAGATTTATAACTATTGCTTTATATGGTTGAATTTTAAATTAAATTTTTAGAAAAGGAGTTCAAACAAAAAACATTTTAAAACATTTTTTATATTTACCTATGTACTCACCTTTACCAGTGTTCTTTATTTTCCATGTGATTTTAGTAATTCTCTAGTGTTCTTTCATTAGAGCCTATTGTATTCCTATTGGACAGACAGGTGATAAATTAACTCTCTCAGTTTCTATTTATGTGGCAATATTTTCATTTAATATTTAAATTAATTTTTAATTGACATATGATATTTATACATATTTATGAGGTACAATGTCATATTTTGATTAATGTATGTATTGAGTAATAGTTTTGTTGGATACAGGATTCTTAGATGTTAGTTTTTCTTTTAGCTCTTTGAATATATTAGCCCACTGCATTCTGCCTTCCTTGGTTTCTGATGAAAGTGAACTATTAGTCTTATTGATGTTCACTTGTATTTGATGATTCACCCCTCTTTTGTTGATGACAGTTTGATTATGATGTATCTAGGTAATTATCTCTGAATTTATTCTACTTAGGTTTCATTGAGCTTCTTGAGTGTGTACATTGTTTTCCACCATATTTTGGTGAATTTCAGCTATTATTGATCATTTTTCTCTTTTTCTGAAACTTCCATTGTGTATATGTTGGTGTGTTTAATGGTGTTCCACATTTCTTTGAGACTGTTGAGGTTCTTTTTTTCATTTTTTCTCTTTGTAAATCTGGATAATCTCAGTTGATCTATCTTCAAGTTTGCTGATCACTTCTTTTGCCTGGTTAAATCTGCTAATGAGTCCCATAGTGATTTTTGATTTTCAGTTATTATTACTTTCAAATCCAGAATTTCTAATTGTTCCTTTAAATGATTTCTACTTATTGACATTCTCTCTCTCTCTCTCTGTTTCTCTCTCTCTGACCATACTGGTGTTTGAACTCAGGGCCTTGTACTTGCTAGGCAGGTGCTCTATCATTTGCCAACTTTCATTTCATTTTTGCTTTCATTATTTTTAGGATAGTGTCTTGCATTTATGCCTAAGCAGGCCTGGGCCACAATCCTCCTATTTATATTTTCAGTGTAGCTCCTGTTATGCTTCCCATGTAGCTAGGATGACAGGTGCATGCCACTATGCCCAGCTTTTTAAAAAAATTGGTTGAGATGGGGTCTTAGTAACTTTTTGCCTAGGCTGGCCTCAAACCATGATCCTCCTGGTCTCTGCCTCCCGAGTAACTGGGGTTATATGTGTGGGCCACTGGGGCTGCCTGATACTCTGTTTGATCAGATATTATTTTCATATTTTCCTTTATTCAGAGGTTGTTTTCTTTAGCTATTTGAACATATTTAAAAGAGTTGATTTAAAGTCCCCTAGTAAGCCCAATGTCTTCCTCAGGAAGAGTTTCTATTGATTTCTGTTGTTGTTCACTGTGTATAGAACATGTTTTCTTTTTTCTTTGCATGTCTCATAATTTTTGACAAAACTAGACAACTTTGGAAATCAGATTTTCCAACCTCTCCCGAGGTGGTTGTCACTATTACTGCTTGTTGGTTGTTTGCCTAGTGAGTTTTCTGAACTAATTCTGTAGTGTCTGTATTCATTGTCTTGTGTGGCCATTGAAGCCTCTATTCCATTAACCTAGTGGTCAGTTAAGATTGGACAGAGATTTCAGTAAATGTCTAGAACCAAAAGTTCTTCTAGCATTTGTATAGGGGTTCTTTGTGCATGTTGTTTGCCTTCAATACTCAGCTTGTTAGTTTACAATTCTGCTTCTGCTCAGTCTCAAGGTCAGCCATAGTTAAGGGTTTAAGACTTTCCAGATTGTTACTGAGCATGAACACAGCCCTGAATATGCCTGGTCTTCTAGACTCCCAAGACTATGTTGTAGCCAATCAAAGCCCTTACGTACATTTCATGTCCCAGGCTCTCTTCCCAAGATTATTGATTAGTTATTGTCTGTTTCAACTGTTGCCCATTGCCTCAAGCAGCAGTGACTAAAAACATTTGTGTATAAATGTGGTTTTCCCCCACAGATTCCTCCCAGGGATTTTAGTACTGAGTTAATTTCAACAGGCAAAATAAAAACAAGCCTTTTGAGTGGGTCTTCCAGAGAGCCAACAGACGGATCAAATCAGGAAAATTCGCTGTGTATGCAGTCCATCCAGCTCCCTCTGCTACCAAGGGTATAGGCTCAGCTATCCTGAACTGGTGGGCGGAGAATGGGACTGGAATAACTTAAAAGATCACAAAGCTTGCTGTTATTACTCAGACTCAGCTGTTTTTCTTGAGTAAGTGTTTCTCATATTGGTGAAAGCCTTTGATTAGCTTTCAGATTTCCTAAAAAGTTAATTCTATCAGTGTCTGCCAGTTTTTTAAATGGAGGCACAAAATATCAGAGTACCATTATTTTTGCTGATATCTTTCATCAAGTGTTAAACAGAAATAGCTCTTATCTACCTGGGAAAGATTTGATTACTGGGCAAGTCAAAGAAATCAAGTTCTTTTGTCCTTAGTATGCAGATGCCACAGGAATCACACCCATCTTTAATGTGGACGTGTCATCAACTCAGATGTTCAAAGCCACATAGCCACTCTGTGGACATCATTACAGCATGTTTTAGACTGACCCACACTAATATCAATTGTTTCTGTAGAATTTATCTGGAATCAGTACTTGGATGAGAATTTATGATACTAAAAACATGCAGGGTATTTGTCTTGAATATATGGAGCCAAATTTTAGGACCAGGGCCATAAAGCTTTTCCTGGCTCTTCATCAGGCTTTTTGAAGCTGAATTAAACAACCAGAAACTATAGGAAAAACAAGAAAGCTGTCCGAGAGTACTGCAGAACTGATGTACCAGCCATAGAATTGATATTGTACCTGCAAAGATAAGAATATAACCCAGAAAACTACTTCACCTACCAGTGCTCAGCACTTAGGCAGTGATCATAATGTAATGTTTCATGGGGTTTTTTGAGAGAAGGTCTCTCTGTATGGCCCAAGTGGCCTTGAATTTGAGATCCTCCTGCCTCAGCCTCCCTAGTATTAATATTACAAGCATATTCCACCATACTGGACACACTGCTCTATATTTAGCTTATTGTTTATCACTTATTGCAGCTCGACATTTTTCTGTGTCATTTATTTGTTGATAGTTTGTTACCTACCCCCACTAAAAGGTAAGAAGCTCCACGATGCAAAGACATTATCTGTCTTCTTCACGTCTCCACTTCTGTATGTTTAGAGCCTAAAACAATGCCTGGCAGCTAGTATGTGTTCAATACACGTTTACCCAATGAATGACTGTATGAGCAATCAGATCTCCCATCTACAATTCACTCTCCATATTGGAATCAGAATGGTTTATCTGCATAGTGCAATAATTTTTGGTGGGACTAGGGTTTGAACTCAGGGCTTTGTGCTTGCTAGGCAGGCACGCTACCTCTAGAGACATGCCTCCAGCCCTTTTTGGCTCTGGTTACTTTGGAGATAGGGTCTAGCTTTTTGCTCAGGCCAGCCTGGACCAAGATCCTATTTTAAGCTTCCTGCTGTTGCTGGGCCCATGCCACCACACCCAGCTTTTTGTCAGTTGAAATGGGGTCTCCCAACCCCCCTCCCTCACCCCCTCCCTGACTCTGAGCTAGCCTGGAATTGTGATCCTTCTGATGGCTTGGGATAACAAGTGTGTGCCACCGCACCCAGCTATTGGTTGAGATGGTGGTCTTACTAACTTTTTGCTCCAGCTGGCTTTGAATCTCGAGCCTCAGTCTCCCAAGTAGCTAGGATTATAGGTATAAGCCACCAGCTCCCAGCATAAAGTACAATTTTGATCAAGACACTATTCATTTCTTAAAATCTTGTAACCATTCTCTCATTGTTTTCAAGATGTTTACTATTATTTCAATCATGTTTATCTTTTTTTTACTTCTGGGGCCTCATCTTTTCCTTTTTTTTTTTTTTGCAGTTAACTAAGAAGTAGTTTCATTTAAAAAATTTTTTATTATTGTAATGGGAGTACATTGTGACATTTACAAAACTTCTTACAATGTCATAATTGAATTGACCCCCCTCCATCATTTTTCTTTATCTTTTCTCTTCCCACACTGACTCAGTCATGCTGAACTAGTCTTACTTCCTAACATACCAACTCTCATTTTCAGGCCTCTGAATTGGTGTTCTTTCTGCCTGGGGTGTTTTTACCCTACCTTCTTCTCAGTCTGATGGTTTTAGCTTAGATATCACTGCCTCTGAGACATACTCTGTGATCCTGGCAGATTTGGAACCTTTTCTGTATGTTCCCATGACATCCTCAAATGTCAAACACAGTGCTCAAGTGGACACCAGGAATAGATGCATAGTTCTGTATTCTACTAGCTTACTGGAGAGAGCTGTACATGGGCCAGATACAGCTGTGAACTTGGGGTCTGTGCTTCAGGAGAGGGAAACAGGTCCACATTGCTCTCCCTTACAGCAAGTGAGACAGCAACCTTGTCAGAGGACAAAAGCTGCCCAAGTTCTGACACTAAATAATCTGAACTTAGGTATCAATTTCCAGTTGCTGGTAATGCCAGTTTCTCTGTAACAAAAGACCTTGGGGGGCGAGGTCATGTGCAGTCCCTTTCAATGAGGGAAGAGAGATCCCATTATAGCTCATCTCCAGACAGTCCTAGCAGGGTTCCTGGTGTCATGCATCTCACTGCTATCTTAGTAATTATCAAATTGCATTAAACTTGGGTATTTACCTTGTCTCTCCAATGAATCTGAATGACTTTTGAAGCCAGGGAATTTTTTTTTACTGTCCCTTATATTTCTAGCACCTACCCACGTTTTAGATACTTCAGTTCCTTTGAATGAATGGCATGCACTCCAAAATTACACTTGGAAGGAGCTGTTCGGCTAATTTACTTAACAGGTCCCTCCCATTTATATGTTTAATGCCTGAGTCTTTAAAAGAATATCCTGGCAGTTCAAAAACTTCTCTAAGAGGTAATTGAGAAAATAGCAAACCTAGCAGATTCCTTGGTGTTATCAAGCTGGAGACTCACATTCTCATATTTCCTGACTCCTTAATTTTTGTGGAGTAGTATATCCATAATTTTCCACTGGCTTCAGTCACAACCATAGAGGAGGAAACACTTATATTGGAACATAACATTTCTTATTTCAAGGTATATCAACATTAAGCATAATCTCTGAAGACATAAAGATAATATAAAACACTGGGCTATTCAATGCAACCAAATCTTCCTTGGGGATAAATTTAAAATTTTTAATGTTTTTATTAGTTTGTAATAGTAATACAGGGGGGTTTCATTGTGACATTTCCATATATGTATATAATGTACCCCGAATTGGTTTATCCCCTCTATTGTTCTTTTTCTCCCTCCCCTTTCTTAAAATGACTTTGACAGGTTTCAATGTTTCATATTCATACATGCATAGAAAATACATGAAACATATTCACCCTCCTTTACTGTCTTCATTTATCCTCCCCCTCCTGTTACTACCCTCTTCTTAACATGACCTGTTCTATATTACTGTCCTTCATTGCTTAAGTTCATTGTCCAGTGGGGATTTGCCTTGGTATTTTACTTGTAAATATGTTGAACTTTAATCAGTCAAACTCCCTCTACTATTCTTCCTTATCTTTTTCCCCACCCCATACTGTTCAGCAGTTTTCAGAGCATTTTGTACTAATTTATTTCGTTGTGTCTTGTTCCTACACAGATGCAATGTGTTTCAATATTATTTACTCTCTATTATTCTCTTCTTTCCCTCCTCCCTTAGTCTCCTCTAATAGTCCATGTATGTATGATAATGCTTGTATTTGTATTTGTGTCTATCTTCCACATATGAGAGAAAACTTGAGACCTTTGTTGTTCTGAACATGGCTTACTTCATTTAACTTGATGTTCTCTAGTTCCACCCATTTACCTACGAATGACAAAATGTCATTCTTCTTTATGGCTGAATATGTCGAGGAGTGGTATTGCTGGACCATATGGTAGTACTATTTTTAGTTTTTTCTTTTTTTCCATTTTTATTAGGATATATTTGTTGTACAGGGGGGATTCATTGTAGCAATTGTGAATAGCCTTACATTGTACATTGGTTAGATCACTCCTACCATCTCTCCCATGCCTGCACACCCCTCCCCACTCCCACTTAAAGCAATTGCAAGAGGTTTCATCATTCTTTTCATATGTAAATGAAGCACATCAACCATATTCCCTCACCTTCATCTCCTCAATTCACCCTTCCCCCTCACAAGTACCTCCTCCCCACTATACCTATTTTATAGTCCTGACTTTTGTTATTAATTCCAAAGTCAGTGTTCAAAGGGATTGCTCCATGAATCCCCACTGTGACTATACTTTTCTTTGGTCAGGTAAACCCCTTCCATTACTCTCCCTTACCCCTTCACTATTTTTAGTTTTTTGAGGAATCTCCGTACTGCTTTTCATAGTGGTTGTACTAATTTATTCTTCATGTGTTCTTTTTTTTCCCCAATTATGTTTCTTCCTTTGAAAAAATTTCTTCAGTTTCTTTGCCCATTTCTTTCTTGGGTCATTGATTCTTGGGAAATTTAGTTTTTTGAGCTCTGTATAAATTCTGGTTATTATCTCTTGTCAGATGTGTACCTGGCAAACATTTTCTCACATTCTGTGGGGTGCCTCTGCAGTCTGGTGACCATTTCCTTTGTTGTGCAGAAGATCTTTAGTTTCATGTAGTCCCATTTGTCCATCCTTTCTCTTAATTGCTGAGCTATTGGGGTTCTATTTAGGAAGTTATTGCTTATGCCTATAAGTTCCAGCATATTCCCTGCTCTTTCCTGCAGTAGTTTCAAAGTTTCAGGTCTTATAAAGGTTTCTGATCCTCTTGATCTGATACTTGTTCAGAGTGAAAGATGGGGATCTATTTTCAGTCTTCTACATGCAGATATCCAATTTTGTCAGCAGTATTTATTGAAGAGGCTGTCTTTTCTCTATTGTATATTTTGGACTCCTTTGTCAAATATCAGTGGCTATAGCTGCATGGATTTACACCTGGCTCTTTTTTCCATTGGTCTTCTTGTCTATTTTTGTGCCAGTACTATGCTGTTTTTATTACTATAGCTCTGTAGTATAGTTTGAAGTCAGGTATTGTGATACCTCCAGCATTGCTCTTTTTGCTCAGTATTGCCTGGCTATTTGCAGTCTTTTATACTTCCATATGAACTTTAGGGTTGATTTTTTTCAATCAATTTTGATGGCGATTGCACTGAACATATAGACTGCTTTAAGTAGTATGGTCATTTTCACAATATTAATTCTGCCAATCCATGAGCATTGGAGAGCTTTCCTTCTTCTGATGTCTTCAATTTCTTTCTTCAGCCATTTATAGTTTTCACTGTAGAGGTCTCTTACTTCCCTTGTTAAATGTATTCCTAGGTATTTTTTTTGAGGCTCTTGTAAATGGATGTGTTTTCCTAAATTCAATTTCAGTCTGGTCATTGTTGGTGTATAGACACACTACCTATTTTTTAAAATTGATGTTGTATTCTGTTATTTTGCTGAAAGTGTTTATGATGTCTAGGGATTTTGGTGTGGTTTTTAGGTTTTTAAGGTCTTTTAGGTAAAGGATCATGTCATCTGCAAATAGGGATATTTTGACTTCTTCCTTTCCACTTTGAATTCCTTTTATTTCTTCTGCTTGTCTTACTATTCTAGCTAGGAATTCTAAAATTATGTTGAGTAAGAGTGCAGAGTGGACACCCTTGTCTCATTCCTGACTTTAGAGGAAATTGTTTCAGTTTCTCCCCATTTAATATGATGTCAGCGATAAGTTTGTCATATATAGCCTCTATTATGCTGAGTTATATTCTTATATTGCTAGTTTCAACAGAGATTTTTATCAAGAAAGGATGTTGAATTTTGTCAAAGGTTTTTTCTGCATCTATTGAGATCATGTGATTTTTGCCCTTGCTCCTAATTATATGCTGTGTTACATTTATTGATTTGCATGTCAAACCATCCCTGAATTTCTGGAATGAAACTGACTTGATCATGGTGTACGATCTTTTTGATATGTTGTTGAATTTGGTTTGCCAGTATTTTATTGAGAATTTTTGTGTCTATGTTATTAAAAAGATTGTTGTATAATTCTCTTTTTTTGTTGTGTCCTTGTCTGATTTTGTGATGAGTGTAATGCTGGCTTCCTAGAATGAAAATAATGGGAGTTGGAGAGGAGATAAAGAAGAAGGAGGACGAGGAGAAGGGGGTGAAGAGGTGTGAGGTATGGGGGTTGCAGGTTTATAAGACTACACTATGTATAGAGGTGTAGTTCAGTTGTTGTGGAGGAGGGTGCTATTGTCAGGGATTGCAGAAGCATAGGAAGGATGGCAGTAATATAAGAAGGTGGTAGAATAAACCACTAGTTTAGTGGTTTGTTAGGAAGAGAGGAAAAGTGGGAGAGGGAAGGAGGAGAAAAAAGAAAAGAAGAAAAAGAAAAGGATAAAAAGGGGGAGAATTGAAAAAGTAAGGAAAAATTGGAATTAAAGTGGGATAGACAAATTGAAACTTTAACAAAAAGGAAGAACGAATCAAGTCTGAATTTCTTCAGTGTTGAGGAGAGGAGTGGGTTTTTACTGTGGTCAAATTAGTATACTTGGATGCTCTCCTCTAATTTCTGGTCCTCAGGTTTTTATCAAATGTCCCCTAAAGGTGGTACCCCGCCCTAGCCATGCAAGTTGGCTTCCTTTTAGGCTTTCTGTTGGTCCCTGCTCTTCCTTAGGATAGATTTGCTGGGCTCAGTGGCAAGTGGTGGTAACCCTCCTGGTTTGGGAGGCTGCACTTAGGCTGCTTAATCAAAGGCTCCTCTTGTGGGGGGAATCAGATTTGGGGGTAATTGTACTGGGCTAAGCAGGAGCAGTCGCCCACTTCCTCCCCACTGGGCAAGTCTGGGAGTTTTAGCCCAGGCTGTTTGCCCAAAAGTTCTTTTCTGGTGGGGCAGTCAGATTTAGTTCACTAGTAGACTTCTAGGAAGTGGTCAAGTAAGTTATTATTTCCCACAGGCTGGGCTCAGGCCTGCTTAGCCTGCACCCACACTGTCTTCCTTTGTATAGAGACAAAACAGGCTAAGCTGTGGGATGCAGCTCCCCTCCTCCTACCAGCTAGGTGAGAGATTTCACTCAGTTTATTAGGCCAAAAGCTTTCTCCTGGAAAGGAGCACAAAGATTCCTGCAAACTGACTAGTCTGTGTGGTAGCCTTCAGGACTGAAAGCTTAGTTCACCTGCATGTTTTGTAGCATCTCTCTGGTATCAGTGGGATCCAGAGGTCTATGTTTGGCATTTGCTCCCTCTCTCTACAGTCAAGGATTGACTCCCTAGGGACCTGCAAGGCTTGCAGCGCTATGTGTTGATTTTTAGCACTTCAGGTAGTCCTTGTGAATTACAGGCTACTCTAGTCCAGGAAAAAAAGAGAAAAAAAAATCTGGATACCAGTGGCTTAAGCCTGTAATCCTAGCTACTCAGGAGGCAGAGATCAGAATCATGGTTGGAAGCCAACCTGAACAAATAGTTCTTGAGATCTTATCTCGAAAATACTTAACACAAAAAGGGCTGGTGGAGTGGCTCAGATGGTAGAGTACCTATGTAGCAATAGTGAGGACCTGAGTTCAAATCCCAGTACCACCAAAAAAAACCCCAACAAAACCCACCCACTAACAAAACTTAGGTGCCACAATGTACCCCCAGCAGAACAATAAAAAAGTCGTTTTCCATAAAAAAGAAATGTGTAACAATTAAAATAAAATTAAAAAAAAAACCCTCAGGTGGTGACAGTACAGCGGATATCTGTGGGCACCTGAGTACCAGGGGAAGATTTACATTTTAAAAGGCTTATTTAGAGGTTGGTCATTGTAGATATGGTCTGTCTATATATCAAACTAACCAGACCAACTACCCTTGCTGCACACACCTAAGGTTATCTTTCAGGTTTGTGGGGGTTTGGTGATCTGGAGGCTGTCAACAATCTGCCATCTTGGCTAAGTTTTAAATTTTTTTTAACATTTCTAATTTTTTTTGGAATATGCTACTGCCATTCTAGATGTTTGTTAGGTAAAATATAAAGCCATAGCAACAGAGGAACTGTCTATCTTAGTGCAGCATCAAGGTTCTGAGTGGTCTACTGTAAAAGCTCCAGACAGCCCTATGTCTCCTTTCTGAGTGAAAAACATTATACACATATGAAGTAATGCAGTAGAGTCCTTTCATCTGTGCATCGCTCTGACTCCCATACAGTTTTCTCCTGATCCTGCTGTAAACCTAAAACTTCCCCAAGGAGATAACATAAGGTGATAACCTCCTTATGATGAAGGAGAGAACATAGATCAATAGTAATACTTGGAATCTGAACAAATTCAGTGAGGAGTACCCCTAAATTACTCAATACAGAAAGTAAATGTGTGAATATTATAGACCATATGAAAGAACCTCCCATCTGCCAATTGGCTAGAGAAACACACCTTACATTTCTCAATTCAGGGATTACAAAGGACAAGATTGGCTGGGTGTCAGTGGCTCTTGCCAATCATCCCAGCTGCTTTGGAGGCTCAGATCAGGAGGATCAAAGTTGGAGGCCAGCCTGGGCAAACAGTTGGAGAGACCCCCATCTCTCAAATAACCAGATCAAACTATATGGCTCAAGTGGTAGAGTACCTGCAAGTGCAACTCTCTGAATTCAGATCCCAGCCTCACAAAAAAGAACAAGATTGATTTTGTTTCCTCCTGAGAAAAAATTAGATATACTTGAGATTATGTTTCTGTGGAGAAACACTGAGTCAAAAGTAACAAAATAAATTTCAATTGAATTTAAAAAGTATGACGATGCTTCATGAATTCAATTTCTTTTAAACTTAAAACTCAATTAAATTAACTTTATTGTTTTAAGTCTCTCATAAACTGTTCTCTTTACTTGGAGAGGTTTTGCCTTCATTAGTAATATATACTTTCTATTGTAAATGGGCTGATTTCTACAATGTGTAACTTAATTGTCTGGCTAAACATGTCATTACTCAATGTAAATGTATGGATGAGATCAAATTACCAAATAATGAATGCTGTATAAATAAATGACACTGATTAGGTGGCGATGGCTCAAAGTACTGCTCCTTAGACTGTTATTCATCAAATATCTGAATATTTCATTTAGAGACACATCCAGAAAATATCCAAATATACTGTGACTAGTACATGAGGTAGGTATTTGCTTTGCTATATATATGCCATTGGATGGGAGTTTCAGAATGTGGTAGGATCTAGGAATTTATCTCTTACTCTCAGATATCTGTAAAGAGAGGTGATCAGGAATAATTAAAATATTAGAGATAAGCTATATTTTATCTAGGTCTTTCTGAAGAATATTCTTCAGAAGACATGCATAGTGCTTATGAACCACATGGATTATAATCTTTCAGCACCTACCATCTATTAAAAACAATTGATATTGTATCTTATCAAACTCTTTTATGTGGACAGTACTGGGGTTTGAACTCACGGCCTCATGCTTCCTAGGCTTTTTTTTCCAACAGTTGTTTTTCAGGTTAGGGTCTCGTATTTTTTTTCCCCAGGGCCAGCCTCAGACCACAGTACTCCTACCAATCAGACATGTGCCACCATGCTCAGCTTATTGATTGAGATGAGGTCTTGCTAACATTTTTGTCCAGACAAGCCTCAAACCATGATCCTCCTGGTCTCTGCCTCCGGACTAGCTGAAATTACAGGCATGAATCATTGTGTCCAACCAACAAACTCTTCCAAACATAAAAGAGTACACATATCCATTCCATTCTATGAGGCTGGTATTGCCCTAATACCTAACCCAGACAATCGTATCAAAATAACAGAAAACTATGGATGAATTTCTCTTATGGAAATAGGTGCAAAAATCCTTAGCAAAATACTATGAAACCAAATACACCAACATCTAAAAATAGTATACACTATGACCAGGTAGGATTTATCCCAAGAACACAAGATTGACTTAACACCTGAAAATCAATTGTAATATACCAAAATACTAGAATAAAGGTGAAAATCACGATTGTCTTAATACATAAATCACTTTCATGATAGTAGTACTGAAGGAATAGAAAGAAACTTCCTCAATGTGACATAGGGCATCTATGAAAACCCCACAGCTAACATCATGCTTGACGGTGAAAGACTAAAAGCTTCATCCATAGGTCACAGGAAGTCCAAGATCTCTGTTCTTACCAATTCCATTCAGCATTGGACTAGATGTTTTAGCCGAGGCAATTAGTGAAGAAAAAGAAATAAATAGCATTGTGATTGAAATGATCTTGCTAATAGAAAACTCTAAGGTATTTTTCAAAACAATTATAAGAAAAAAGAAACATCTATAATGTTGCAAGATCCAAGGTTTAGTAGTAAAGTGTATTTTTATTTAAAGTAGCAATGACCAAACAAAAAATGAAGACTTCATACTGTTAAGATGGCAACCTTTCCTAAGTGGATCTACAGATTCAGTCTAATCTCTGTCAAAATCTCACCTAGTTTTTGTTAAATTGATAAACTGATCCTAAATTTCATATGGAAATACAAGGGACCCAGGATAAGCTAAATAGTGTAGAACAGGAAGAAGAAATTTTAAGGACTGATACTTATCCTACATTAATGAAAATAATGTGATAGTGGCATAAAGGTAGATCAGTGGAATAGAACTGAGAGTCTAGAAATAAATCCTTACAATTATTAAGGTGAATTGAATTTTGACAAGGTTCCAAGAGAATTCAATGGAGAAAGAATGGTCTTTTCAACAAATGGTTCAGGGATAATTTAGCAAAATAATGATGTTCACTCAGTTCTATAAATTTAGTATCTGGCCCTGTCTGCTGAGCTGTGTTCTAGAACACCACACAAAAAGCATTCCTAAGAGTCATCTGATGCTCTAGGAAAATGAAACTTTGACTTATTATTTAGTATTTGTTATTAGTTAGGGTTCAGACTCTGTAAAGTTAGACGTTAAATGCTGACAATTAAGTTGCAAATGACATTTGTCTGTTGCAAATGCAAAATATTAGTGTCCAGTGGATAAGATGACCCCAAAGGTTACAATTTTATCGCCATTAAGGACACTAACCAATTTTATATCTTATAATTTATTTTAGCATATTTTATTTCAATTTTAAGTTTAATCTCTTATTTCCTCTTTTTAATCCACTTTATTATCTCACTTGTTCCTTTAGTAATAATTTGGGTCTTTGAAATGCCCACTTTTTTTAATAGCTAAGTGCATGATTTAAATTTTTTGATGTTTCAATTCTCTCTTTTTTGTGGTGCTTGGGGATTGAACGCAGACCTCACACATGCTAGGCAAGCACTCTACCACTGAGCTATGTCCCCAGGCCCCCCACCCCCAGGTATCTTAGAAAGCATTGATTAGACAATATTGGGTATGTGGATTAATTTGACCTACTGGGAACATGAATATATAAACATCCATTCTATAGGCACATGACTTCAGGAAACTATTATGAGATGCAAAGTTAGCAGGCCATTTTTTCCTTTCTCTAATGGACATTGTTATGGTTTCTGCTTATGCACGTTTCGTCTCCTCCACTTCACTATCTTACTCTGTAAACTTCCTCTAATCTTTTCACAGTCACACTATGTTATAAAACTTTACAACAACATTGGGCCCAGAATTGTTCTTTTTGAGTTCTTCTTGGCTACATTTCAAGCATACAGTAAGCTGCTCTTGTCAAATTATCTTGGTTTCTTTTTTTCTATCTCTTTTGTCATGTGTTTAATGCCAGTTGGTTTGTATCAATCTTGTAATTAAAACTCTCCTTGGTTGAATTTATAGTCTTAGCACTTCCCTGAGCAGTGCATTCTTTCTTATATCTTGAAAGTTATTTTCCTTGATCTGTAAGTCTTATATCATTCCTGAACTTCTTTGAGCCTCAAAAACTGCTTTCAGGGCCATAAGCTAGGAGCTGGAAGGGCAGATAGTATACCTTCCCAAGACAGCTTCAAAGCTAGGGCCTCTAAGGGGAATGGACTACTTTCAAGCTATAGGGTCATTACTTTCAATAATAATACCTGAAAATATTGCTGGCATAATAACAATAGTTACTAATATGTGACTACTTTTGCTTTACATCCATCAGTGCATCCCTTAAAGAAATCTAAGCCAGGGAGAGTTTATATTACTTTATGAAACTTCATAAATATAGTCTAATCAGACACCTCTGATTCCAGTGAAGCATTCTCAGTCATTAGTAATCCTCTCTCTTTTCCTTCTTTGCAGAAACTACTCCTCAAAATGTTCCAATTATTCAGAGATACCCAACTCTTACCTTCATCTTGGCATGCAGTAAGCAAAAGAAAGACATAAGGGTCAACCAAGAAGCAACAATCCTGCTTAGGGTGTGACTCGAGTGGGAGAGCATGTGCCTAACAAGTGCAAAGACTGGAGTTCAACCTCCCACTACCCCCCCAATAAAAAAACCAGAAGCAACAATCTACTCTTAGAAGCCATACCTCAAGAGAATCTTTCCCTCATTCTACTAGATTTTCAAAATAGCATATCTAAAAAGATTATCCCATATATCTTACACATCATTTTATTGAAATATTACTGTAATAAGCCTTTTATATGTATTTGGAAGTGCTAGGCTCAGCTTTAGTACAGACTGTCCAAAGTTTCTCCAAAGTGGTTATAACAATTTACATCTGTACCCACAATATTGTTCCACATCGTCATCATTTTCTATTGTAACTCCTAAATTTTTGACCTTGGTGAGTGTGTAGTAGCTTATTGTTGTGGCTTTAATTCCAACTTCCCTTACGACTAATAACATTGCATACCTTTTAATATGTTCATTGACTATTTGAAAATCTTTTAAGTGCTTCTTCCAGTCTCTTGCCGATTTTTCAATAAAGTTTTTTTTTGTCTTTTTCTTAATGATTTGTAAGAATTATTTATTTTGGATAGGAGCCTTTTGTCAGATATAAATTTTTCAAACATCTGTTCCTACTCTGTGGCTTGCCTTTTCACTCTTTTAATGGTATAATTTGATGGTCAGAAGTTCTTACTTTTAATAGACTCCAATTTAGTAATCTTTTCCTTTAATGTTAGTGGCATTTTTGTGTCCATTTAAGAAATATTTGCTACTCCAAAGTCAACAGTATATTCCATTATGTTCTAGAAGCTTTATTGTTTTACCTTTCACATTCTGAACTATTATCCACCTTGAAATAATTTTTGTTATATGGGCCAAGATTCATGTCTTCTTTAATTCCTTTTATTGACCCTGCACAATCAATTTAAAAGAATCCCTTGTCCTACTGCCCTACAGTGTCCTCTTTGTCATAAATCAAATGTCCATATATATGTGGACATATTTCTGGACTCTATTCTAGTCTATTGGTCCATTTGTATATTCTTTTGAAAAGACCACAATGTCTTTATTAATGTAATTTTATAAGCAATGCTATCTCATAGTGTTACTCTTCCCTTTTTTCTTCTACTTCATGATTGCCTTGGCTATTCTTGACTCTTTGCATTACTTTATAAATTTTAGAATTGGCTTGCCAACTTTACCAAAAAGGAATGTGCTGAGGTTTTGATTGGATTGTATTATGTCTACAAATTAATTGGGATAAAACTGACATTTTTCACCATATCCAATCCTCCAATATATGAACTTAGCAAATTCCTCTATTTGTTTAATTTGTTTCAACCTCCCTCATTAAATTTGTAATTTCTTATGTAGAGGTCTTGTTAGACTAATTGTGATGTATTTTATCTTATTGTAAATGGTATCTTTTAAAGTTTTCAAACAAAAACAAAGTTTGTTTTTGCTAGTACACTGAAATAAAATTGATTTCTGCCTATTGACTTTGTATCCAGAGAAATTGTCAAATTCAGTTATTAATTACAATATTAGCTGCAGATTATTTTCCTACATACACATTTACATAGTCAATAAAATATTCCCCCTCCCTTTATGTGTGGTGAATACATTCCAAGATCCTAGTGGATGTCTGAAACTATGAAGTAGTGGACTCCCTATATATAATGCTTTTTCCTCCATATACACACCTATGATAAAGTTTTATATATATACATACATATACATGTGTGTATATATATACATATACACAAATTAGGCAAAGTAAGAGCTTAATAATAGCTACTAATAAAATAGAGTAATTATAATTACTGTATAGTAATTACTGTATAATACAGTAATAACAGTTATGTGAATGTGGCCTCTGTCTTTCAAAATATCTTACTGTACTGTAGATCTTAGCAAACTCAGTTTATGATTTTTTCCTTATTAAGCTGAAAATTTTTCACCTTTATTTTAAAGGAAGCACTTTGCAACTTCTCTGGTACATTTGAACTGGCATTATCACTATATTTCTGCTTTGGGGCCACTATTAAGTAACTAAAACCATGAAAAGCAAACCTCAGATAAAGAGAGGTGGCTACTGTACCTTTTTCCATGGCTATAAAAATGTTTGCTGGGAGACTGAAGCAAAGGGATGCCTCACATATGACTACAAATGAATCTGTTTGGTTATAGTTACTATTTAGCATTCAACCTGTTCTTTATTCTGTTTTTGTATCCCATTTTCCACATCTTTCTGCCTGTAAAGCTTCTCAGAAAAATAACAGCACTGACACCACCTAAAGTGTCAAGTAGGCTTTGAAAATTTCCAATCTTTGGGGTATCAGACTTGTACTAGATCCCATGAAGAAGCAAAAGAAAGGACTTCACTACTCTATGTTGCCTGGGATCTAAAGCTAACCTGCTTGTGCTTAGAGTTTCAGAGCCTTTCTTAAATGCACTTTCCAACTTCTGGCTCTCTTACCCTTCACTGACCACAAGAGGTCACTCAGTCCACAGGACTAGGGACACATCCTTTATCATTACCCTTGTCCTCTTTCTTCATCTCTTTTAGTTCATCTCTCCAGAATAAATAACTTCTCCAATTTATGAATGGAAGGAAATGGGCAATAGTGTGTGGAGTGTGGATGATAGCTAAGAAGCTCATTATACTACTGGCAGCCAACATAAATGTTCTCAATTACTATGCAGTCTTTTGATTTAATTGGCTCTTCCTTAAAAAGGTATTCATGTCAGGTGGGATTGTGGTCACAAATATGTAGAAACTGAAATTATACAAGGGGTCTATTTGAAACGTAACTAAACAGACTACAGAGACTAAGGCACTTTTAGCATAAAATGAGGTCATTAGGTGGAGCCTAACCCAATATAGCTGGTGTCTTCATAAGATGAGGAAACTTTGACAGAGACAGGTACAGAATGAAGACATTGTGATGACACAGGAAGATAACCACCTACAAGCAAAGGAAAGAGGCATCAGAAGAAATTAGTCTCACTGACAGCTTGATTTCGGACATCCAAACTTCAGGATTGTGATAAAATAAATTTCTGTTGTTTAAGCCACTATCTGTAGTACTTTGTTATGGCAGCCCTATCAAACTAATATATTGTTCCCTAAAGCATAGTAACTGATAGTTTAGTTAATAGTTTATAAGATTGGCACTTTATGGAAACAACTTGACCAAAAGCTGCTATAGATTTGGAGGACAATTAAATAAAGTTAACAAAAACAATAGGAAAAAGATCAGGTGGTGAGCTTCTGGCCAGATTTACCCTTCCAACTTAAACAACCATAAACAGGGCAAAATATATAAAACAGTGGTTTTCAGACACTGAGCAATAGACAGTACAGGACAATTATCTCCAAGAGGAAATAAGAGGTGAGCCCTAAATTTCGACAGTTTACTGCCTAGTAATATCCCTGCATTGAGGATACAGAGAATTTAAGACACCTAAAATTTGAGAGGTACAATACTGGAAGGGAGAGAAAGGGAGAGAGAGATAAAGAAATAAGAAGTAGCAGCAGCAGAAGAAGAATAAGAAGAAGAGTACCAAGAGGAGCGAAGGGGAGAGGGAGAGGGAGGAACAGAGACAGGGAGAGGGAGCACCCAAGAACTCTGCTTTAGTGAAAACTCCATAATTCCAAGATGTTAGGTTCAGTGCTCACAAAGATGCCTCAGTAGTGGAGACGGATTAGCTCTAGACTAAAAGCTGACCTAGCAAAGTGTAAAAGCAATTAATTTAATAATACAAAACTCAAAAATTAAAGAAACTTAAAAAAATCTACCACCCATCAATGAAACACTCACAATGGCTGATATTCAACAGAAAATTACCAAGCATGCAAAGAAGCATGAAAAGACAACCTGTACTGAGGATAAAAGTAAATCAATAAAAGGCACACTACAGAAGCATGAGAATTACTAAGAACAAACATCAGAAAGCTATCATAACTATACATGATATGTTCAAAAACGTAGAGAAAAGTGTGAACATGTTGAGATAGAAGACTCAAAACTTCAAAAATTATAATTTCTAAGATGAACAATACCCTGAATGGGATTGACAGTAAATTACATATTTCAGGGGAAAGATTAACAAATTTGAAGACATAATAAAAGTCCTTTCTGAAAAGACTGAAAAACAATGGAGCATCATTTTGCTGTAGGAGACGACTTAAAGCAGCCTAATATATGTGGTATAGAGCTCAAGAAGACAGCAGAAAAATGTTTGAAGCAATAGTAGAAACAATCTGATGATGAAATTTACAAATCCTGAAAGCTCAACGGATCTCAATCACATGAAATATGAAGAAGAATATTCCAAGGCATATCTTTATCTGCTTAAAAACAGTGATAAATGGAAAATCTTAAAAGCAGCCCAAATGTACATTATGTGCAAAGACACATTACTTAGTCAAGAACAAAGATAAGGATGACAGTAGATTTTTCCTTGAAAACAATGCAAGCTAGCAGAGGGAGGAGAAACATATTTAAAGAACAAGAAATACACTGTCAACTTGTTCCTGTGCAAAATATCTTTCAAAGTAAGAGTGAACATGTACAGGTATAGATGAGTTTTAAAATACATCATCAGTCAACCAACAATTCAAGAAACAGTAAAGGGAATCCTTCAAATGTAAACAAAATGGCAGAGTAGACAACTACAAATACCAAGTTCCACATAAACAGTAAAACAAACAAAAAAACCATCTAATCCATATCTGTCAGAACCAACTTGGTCAGAACTGTGGAAAGCAGTCAAATATTTACAGCAACGTAGTAAACATTTCATCAAAAAGAAGGTAACTTTAAAATGTTGAGAAACTTTTGAAAAAATTTTTATTTTTTTTATTCATATGTGCATACAATGTTTGGGACATTTCTCCCCCCTTCCCCCACCCACTCCCTTATCCCCCCACCCCCTCCCTCTCCCCCCCACTCCCTCACTACCCAGCAGAAACTATTTTGCCCTTATCTCTAATTTTGTTGAAGAGAGAGTATAAGCAATAATAGGAAGGAACAAGGGTTTTTGCTAGCTGAGATAAGGATAGCTATACAGGGAGTTGACTCGCATTGATTTCCTGTGCGTGGGTGTTACCTTCTAGGTTAATTCTTCTTGATCTCACCTTTTCTCTAGTTCCTGGTCCCCTTCTCCTATTGGCCTCAGTTGCTTTAAAGTATCTGCTTTAGTTGCTGAGAAACTTTTTAAATGTTTTTACTTACTCTTGAACCACCTCCTCCCCTGCTCAACAGTGGTCTTGAAGACAGAAGCCATGTTTCTACTGTGGAATGCTGGTTGCTAATTTCAAAAGGGGCAAAACAGACCACCTTCACAAAGTATTATGCCAAATGTTCTACAGAGTCAGTCCACTAGAGCTGGGAAAGTTTCATTTTTTGTTTCTAAAACATCTGACATTCAAGCAAATCTCAGTCCAAACAGTGGTTGAACACAAACTAAGCCTTCAACTATAAAGAACAACAAATTCTGGGGAAAGGAAAAAGGATCTGATTTCCAGAGTTTTACAGTTTGTATATAAACTGTCACAAAAGGTTCATGTGATACACACTTGGTCCATAACTGATGGTGCTACTGACAGATGACTGGATCATGAGAGTGCTAACTTCATCAATGTGTTAATTCCATTGATGAGTTCAAAGTTAAATGGCTATTAGGAGGTGGGGCCTAGTTGGAGGGAGTAGGTCACTGGAGTGTGTCTTTCAAGAGTATGTCTTATCCCTTGCCATTCCTCTCTGCTTCATGGCTGCCATGAGGTGAGAATTTCTCCATTATGATGCTCTGCCTCACCTCAGACAGAAAGTAATGGAGCCAGCCAACCATGGACTGAAACTTCTGAAACCGTGAGCCAAAATAAATCCTTCCTTCTTTAAGTTGTTTTCTCATAAATTTTGTCACAGTGATGAAAAGCTGACAAACAGAAATACATTATATTTGAATGTCCAGTTTTAAACAAAAACATCACAAAGCACACAAACAAGCAGGAAAGTATGACCCATTCAAAGGGAAAAATTAATTTACTAACAGAAACAATCTCTGAGGAAGCCAAGACATCTGGTTTTGTCTTGGTCCTTTTGTATTGGTAGAACAAAACACCATAGACTGGGTAATTTATTTAAAAACAGAAATTTATTTCTTAACAGTTCTATAGAATGGGACGTTCAAGATCAAGGCACTGGCAGGTTTGGTGTTTGATGAATGGCATATCTCTGCTTCCAAAGTAGTTCCTTGTTGCTCCACCCTTCAGAGGGATATAATGCTGTATTCTCACATGGTAGAAAGTCAGAAGAGAACAAACCCATTCTCTCAAGCTCTTTTTATAAGGGCCTTAACCCCACTCAGGAGGGCTCTGCCCACATAACTTATTCACCTCTTTTATAGTTCCCAACCTCTTAATACTACAACACTGGCAACTAAGTTTATCATTAACACATATTAGTTATACAAAGGTGTTTTATTGTGGTATTTCCATACATGCATACAACATATTTTTTTATCAAATTCATCCCTTCTTTTGCTCTTTCTTATCCCCCTCCTTTTTTTTATTATTCATATGTGCATACAAGGCTTGGGTCATTTCTCCCCCCTACCCCTACTCCCTCCCTTACCACCCACTCTGCCCCCTCCCTCTCCCCCCACCCCCCCAATACCCAGCAGAAACTATTTTGCCCTTATTTCTAATTTTGTTGTAGAGAGAGTATAAGCAATAATAGGAAGGAACAAGGGTTTTTGCTGGTTGAGATAAGGATAGCTATACAGGGCATTGACTCACATTGATTTCCTGTGCGTGCGTGTTACCTTCTAGGTTAATTCTTTTTGATCTCACCTTTTCTCTAGTTCCTGGTCCCCTTTTCCTATTGGCCTCAGTTGCTTTTAAGGTATCTGCTTTAGTTTCTCTGTGTTAAGGGCAACAAATGCTAGCTAACTTTTTAGGTGTCTTACCTATCCTCACCCTTCCCTTGTGTGCTCTCGCTTTAATCATGTGCTCAAAGTCCAATCCCCTTGTTGTGTTTGCCCTCGATCTAATGTCCACATATGAGGGAGAACATACGAGTTTTGGTCTTTTGGGCCAGGCTAACCTCACTCAGAATGACGTTCTCCAATTCCATCCATTTACCAGCGAATGATAACATTTCGTTCTTCTTCATGGCTGCATAAAATTCCATTATGTATAGATACCACATTTTCTTAATCCATTCGTCAGTGGTGGGGCATCTTGACTGTTTCCATAACTTGGCTATTGTGAATAGTGCCGCAATAAACATGGGTGTGCAGGTGCCTCTGGAGTAAACTGTGTCACAGTCTTTTGGGTATATCCCCAAGAGTGGTATTGCTGGATCAAATGGTAGATCGATGTCTAGCTTTTTAAGTAGCCTCCAAATTTTTTTCCAGAGTGGTTGTACTAGTTTACATTCCCACCAACAGTGTAAGAGGGTTCCTTTTTCCCCACATCCTCGCCAACACCTGTTGGTGGTGGTGTTGCTGATGATAGCTATTCTAACAGGGGTGAGGTGGAATCTTAGCGTGGTTTTAATTTGCATTTCCTTTATTGCTAGGGATGGTGAGCATTTTTTCATGTGTTTTTTGGCCATTTGAATTTCTTCTTTTGAGAAAGTTCTGTTTAGTTCACGTGCCCATTTCTTTATTGGTTCATTAGTTTTGGGAGAATTTAGTTTTTTAAGTTCCCTATATATTCTGGTTATCAGTCCTTTGTCTGATGTGTAGCTGGCAAATATTTTCTCCCATTCTGTGGGTGTTCTCTTCAGTTTAGAGACCATTTCTTTTGATGAACAGAAGCTTTTTAGCTTTATGAGGTCCCATTTATCTATGCTATTTCTTAGTTGCTGTGCTGCTGGGGTTTCGTTGAGAAAGTTCTTACCTACTCCAGAGTATTTCCTATTCTTTCCTGTATCAACTTTAGAGTTTGGGGTCTGATATTAAGATCCTTGATCTATTTTGAGTTAATCTTGGTATAGGGTGATATACATGGATCTAGTTTCAGTTTTTTGCAGACTGCTAACCAGTTTTCCCAGCAGTTTTTGTTGAAGAGGCTGCTATTTCTCCATCGTATATTTTTAGTGCCTTTGTCAAAGACAAGTTGGTTATAGTTGTGTGGCTTCATATCTGGGTCCTCTATTCTGTTCCACTGGTCTTCATGTCTGTTTTTGTGCCAGTACCATGCTGTTTTTATTGTTATTGCTTTGTAATATAGTTTGAAGTCGGGTATCGTGATACCGCCAGCATTGTTCTTTTGACTGAGTATTGCCATGGCTATTCGTGGCCTCTTGTGTTTCCATATAAATTTAACGGTAGATATTTCAATCTCTTTAATGAATGTGATTGGAATTTTGATGGGAATTGCATTAAACATGTAGATTACTTTGGGGAGTATCGACATTTTTACTATGTTGATTCTACCAATCCATGAGCATGGGAGATCTCTCCACTTTCTATAGTCTTCCTCAATCTCTTTCTTCAGAAGTGTATAGTTTTCCTTGTAGAGGTCTTTCACATCTTTTGTTAGGTTTACACCTAGGTATTTGATTTTTTTTTGAGGCTATTGTAAATGGAATTGTTTTCATACATTCTTTTTCCGTTTGCTCATTGTTAGTGTATAGAAATGCTAATGATTTTTCTATGTTGATTTTATATCCTGCTACCTTGCTATAGCTATTGATGATGTCTAGAAGCTTCTGAGTAGAGTTTTTTGGGTCTTTAAGGTATAGGATCATGTCATCTGCAAATAGGGATATTTTGACAGTTTCTTTACCTATTTGTATTCCTTTTATTCCTTCTTCTTGCCTAATTGCTCTGGCTAGGAATTCCAGGACTATGTTGAATAGGAGTGGAGATAGTGGGCATCCTTGTCTGGTTCCTGATTTTAGAGGGAATGGTTTCAGTTTTTCTCCATTAAGTATAATGCTGACTGTAGGTTTGTCATATATAGCTTTTATAATGTTGAGGTACTTTCCTTCTATTCCTAGTTTTCTTAGAGCTTTTATCATGAAATGATGTTGGATCTTATCAAAGGCTTTTTCTGCATCTATTGAGATGATCAAGTGGTTTTTGTCTTTGCTTCTGTTAATGTGGCTTATTACGTTCATTGATTTTCATATATTGAACCACCCCTGCATCCCTGGGATGAAGCCTACCTGGTCGTGGTGAATAATCTTTTTGATGTGTTGTTGAATTCGGTTTGCCATTATTTTGTTGAGGATTTTTGCGTCAATGTTCATTAAGGAGATTGGCCTATAGTTCTCCTTTTTGGAGGTGTCTTTGCCTGGTTTTGGGATAAGTGTAATACTGGCTTCATAAAATGTGTTTGGCAGTTTTCCTTCCCTTTCTATTTCGTGGAACAATTTAAGGAGGGTTGGTATCAGTTCTTCTTTAAAGGTCTGATAGAATTCAGTAGAGAATCCATCAAGTCCTGGACTTTTCTTTTTGTTATCCCCCCTTTTTAACAATTTTAATGGGTTTCATTATTCTATTTTTATACATGCATATGAATCAATCATATTCATCCACTTTCACCCTCCTCCCTCCCATTGGTTCCCAACACCAAATGGTTCCCATTTGACACTTATGTAATTCTTTTTTTAGGTTAAGATTCTACATATGAGAGAAAACATGCAATATTTGTCTTTCTCAATCTGTCTTATTTCATTTAATATGATGAGTTCTGGTTCTATCCATTCTCTTGCAAAGAAAATAATCTCATTCTCCTTTATATCTTGCTAATACTCCATTGTGTATATATACCTCATTTTCTTTATCTGTTCATCCATTGATGGGCATCTAGTCTGATTCCATAGTTTGGCTATTATGAATAGTGCTGCTATAAACATGGTGTTTTGGTGTCTCTATTGTATGCTGACTGACTTTCCTTTGGATATATGCCCAGGAGTGGTAGAGCAGGATCTATGGTCATTCTATTGTTAGCTTTTTGAGGAACCGCTATACTGATTTCTATAGTGACTGTACTAATTTACATTTCCATTAAAGTGTACAGGGGTTCTTTCCCTCCACATCCTTGATAGCATTTGTTGCTGCTTCTTTTTTTGGTAATAGCCATTCTGACTAGGGTGAGATAGAATCTAAGTGTCATTTTGATTTGTATTTCCTTTACAGATAAAGATGTTGAACATTTTAAAATGTATTTATTGGCCATATGTGTTTCTTTTGAAAACTGTGTGTTCAATTCATTTACCCATTTATTAATTAGATTATTTACTATATTGTGATATTAATTCTTTATCTGATAAATACCTTGCAAAGATTTTTCTCCCAGTCTGTGGGCTACCTCTTCATTCTTGTAATTAATTTCTTTTATGTGCAGAGCTTTTAAAATTTTATACAATCTCACTTGCCAGTTCTTGTTCTTATTTCCTGAGCAACTAGTATTCTATTCAGAAAGTGTTTGCCTTCAAGTGTTTTCTCTATGTTTTCCTCTAGTAGTATCAAGCTTCAGATATTCCATTAAGATCTTCGATCCATTTTAAATTAATTTTTATACAGGATAAGAACAAGGATCTAGTTTCAGTCTTCTATATGTGGATATCCTGTTTTCCCAACACCATTTGTTGAAGAAGCTGTCTTTTCTTTAATGTATGATTTTGGCACCCTTGTTGAAAATCTGATGGCTGAAGCTGTGTGGGCTTAGTTCTGGATCTTCTATTCCATTGTCTGTTTTTGTACCAATGCCATGCTGTTTTTGTTACTATGGCTGTATAGTAGAATTTGAAGTCAGATATTGTGATGCCTCTATCATTGCTCTTTTTTTCTCAGAATCTCTTTGGTTATTTGGGGTCTTTTGTGCTTCCATATAAATTTTAGGTTGATTTTTTCTATTTTTGTGAAAAATGACTTTGGAATTTTAATGGAAATTGCATTGAATCCATAGATTTTTTGGTAGTATAGCCATTTCCACAATATTAATTTAGCTGATCCATGAACAACATGGGAGGTCTTTCCACCTTATAAGGTCTTCAATTTCTTTTTTCAAACCTTTATAGTTTTCACTGTGAGGTCTTTCACTCTAGGTTTCTTTATAGGTATTTTTGAAGATACCTATGAATGGGGTTGCTTTCCAAATTTCTTTCTCATATTGTTAATTATTGGTATATGGAAGAGCTACTGATTTTTATGTTGATTAGGTATCTTCCTATTTTACCAAAAGTGTTTTTATAAACAGATCTAAAAATATTTTGGTGGAGTTTTTAGAGTATTTTAAGTATAGGATCGTAACTTGACTTTTTTCTTTCTTATTTGTATGCCTTTTATACCTTTTTCTTACCTTATTACTCTGGCCAAGAATTGAAGCATTATATTGAATAAGAGTGGTGAGAGTGAACACCCTTCTCTCATTCCAGATTTTAGAGGAAATGCTTTCAGTTTATCTCCATTCAGCATAATTTGGCTATAGATTTGTCACCTACAGCTTTTATTATATTGAGGTATAGTCCTTCTATTCTTTTTGTGTGTGTGTTGATACCAGGGTTTGAACTCAGGGCCTTACGCTAGCTAGGCAGGTGCTCTACCACATGAGCCACTCTGTCAGCCCCATTTGGTGTTGAGGGTGGTTTTTTTTTTGAGATAGGGTCTTATGAAATATTTTCCTGGGCTGGCTTCAAACCATTCTCCTAATCTTTGCCTCCAGAGTAGCTAGAATTATAGGCATGAACCACCAGCACCTGGCTATTCTTTCTATTCTTATTTTCTTCAATCCTTTTATCATGAAAGGATGCTGAATTTTATAGAAGGCTTTTTCTACATCTATTCAGATAATCATGTGAATTTTGTCCTTGATTCTGTTAATGTGTTGAATTACATTTATTGATTTGCATGTATTGAACCATCCTTGCATTCTGGGAATGAAAATGACTTGATCATGGTGTTTCATCTTTTTAATGTGTTGTTGAATTTGGTTTGCAAGTATTTTATTGAGGATTTTTGCAATTATGTTCATCGAAGAAATTGGTCTATAGTTTTCTTTTTTCTTGGGTCCTTATCTGCTTTTGGTGTCATGGTAATTGTATCAGTTACTTTCACATAGCTGTTACCAAAATACCTGACAGAAACAACTTAAAGGAGAAAAAAAATTACTTTGGCTCATGGCAGGGAGGATGTGGTGGAGCAGAGTTCACAACATGGTGGGAGGAAGCAGAGAAAGAGAATACAGGAAAGGTCAGGGCAAGATATAACCCTCAATGACCTATTTCTTACAACTATTCCTCACCTCCTACCTTTCATCACCTCCCAATAATGTCATCATATTATGAGTCTGTCAAGGGATTAATTCATTCATTAGTCAGGAACCTCATGATCTAATCATCTCTGAAAACACAATCATAAACACACCAAGAGGTATGCTTTACTAATATCCTAGGCATTTCTTAATCCAGTCAAGCTGATAATTAAGATTAATCATCACAGTAATATCAGCTTCATAGAATGAACCTGGAAGTGTTCCTTCCCTTTCTACTTTACAGGACAGTTTGAGGAGCACTACTGCTAGTTCTTCTTTATAGGTCTTTATAGAATTTACAGGTCTTTACAGAATTCAGCCAAGAATCCTGAGCTTTTGCTTGTTGGGCAAATTTTTATGATAGCACTACATGTTTTCTAATACAAGCATAGAGTGCTATAAACTTGCCTGTAAACACTGCTTTAGGTTCATCTCACAAATTTAGTGTGCTGTGTTTTCATTTCCATTCAGTTCAAAATGCTTCCTAATTTCTCTTGATGTCTTCTTTGACATATAGGTTACTTATGTCTGTTTGATTTTGAGATATATGAGAATTTTAAAATTTTTTTCTATTATTGATTTCTGATTTTACTCCATGGTGGCCGGGGAACATACTGTGTGTTTTTTCAATACTTTTTAACTTTATTGAGATGTGTGGGTTTTGAAATTTTTAAGTTAAATTTGTATTCTTTGAGACTTGCTTTATGAACCTGAATTTGGAATATTTTGATTAATGCTCTGTGTGCTCTTGAACAGAAAGGGTATTCTGCTGTTTTTGGTGAGGTATTTTATATATGTCAATTAGGTTAAGGTTGTTGATAGTTTTGTTTAAGTCTTCTATATCCTTGCTGATTTTCTGTCTACTTATTCTGTCATTTATTGAAAGAATGATATTAAAATTCATGACTATAATTTTGAAGCTATCTATTCTTCAATTCTATCAATTTTTGAAGCTTCATTGTTAGGTGCACAAAAAATTAGGATTGTTATGTCCTCTTTTTCATCATGAACAGACCTCTTGTTTCCTTGATAGTGTTGTTTGCTCTGAAATCTATTTTTAATGATACTAATATAACTACTTTAGCTTTCCTTTGATTTTTATTAACATAGAGCATCTTTTATCTATTATTATTTTAGCCTATTTCTGTATTTTTAATTTCAAGGGATTTCTGACAAATGGGCCTTGCTTTTTATCCATTCTGAAAATATCTGTATTTAATTAGGGCTTTAACCACTACATTTAGGGTGATTATTGATATGGTTGGGTTTAAATCTAATGAACTTTTATTTTTGTTCATTCCATCTTTCTCTCCTCTCTCTCTCTCTGTGTGTGGTCTATTCCCTCTTTCCTACCTTCTTTTTGATTATTTTTATGATTATGTTTTAGCTCCTTTATTGGGTTGTTAGCTATAACTTCATTTTAGTGTTTGCTTTATGGTTTATATTATATGTATTTGACTTATCCCAATGTATCTTCATGTAAATATTATATCACTTGAAATTTATACTAAGTATACTTTTGTTTTTCTTCTAGCCTTTGTGCTATTATTGGAATAAACAGTACTTCTACAAATGTTATAAAGCCAATTATTAATTATTGTTAATTTTGCTTTAAAATGTTTTTTAGGGACAAAACTTTTCCTTTTTTGTGTTCATTTTTTTTGCATAGATCCAGACTTATGACTTTAAATTATATTCCTTTTGCTTGAAGGATTTCCTTTTTATAAGGTTTTACTTCAATTTTTGTGTCATTATAACCATTTTAAAGTTTACAATTCAGTGGCATTAATTACATTTACACTGTTACACAACCATCACCACTAGTTCCATGATTTTTCATCACTTCAATCAGAAATTCTGTACAAATAAAGCAATTAACTTTACATTTCCCCCTTCCACCAGATCTCAGTAAACTCTAATTTACTTCTGTTTATGTGAATTTGCTTATCTTAGATATTTCATGTAAGTGGAATCATAAAACATTTTTCCTTTTCTTGTCTGGCTACAGGGAATTCTAATGATTTTATGTTGCCTTGTCATCCACTTTGAATGCAAATTTAACTTTTTCACCCAAAAGCATAGCTTAGGCACCCTTAACACAGATTCCAGTTTTCCATCTTCTCCCAGATCCTCAATGCAGGCAATCCACCATGTATGTCTTATATACCCATCTCCAGGTGACCACCTCCTATGTTACAACTATATACAACCTACCTGACATGCCTCACTGACTCCCACACCACACAAAGACTGCACAGATATGCCTGTTACCACCTGTCACAATGTGACTCCCCGAAACTCATACCTACTTCATCAGTTAAAACTCCCCATGGGAAACCTGATTGGGTAATGTCCTGGACTGACTGAATCCCCTCTCTCCTCTTTCATTTTTCATTGGCCAATTTGGTGTGTGTGTCCCAGATTTCCTCCACTTCCCTTTGACCCTACAAGGCACACTGCCCTCTTCTCTCTGGACTATGTAAGTAATAAACTACTTCTGCTATTACATGTGTATTGTGGCTTCCTCTGTGCCTCACCTGACCAATATATTTGAACTTAATTTATTATTTATTTCTCACTTCAGGCTTTCCTAGAGAGAGACTTACTTGGAGAGTTTGGTAGGAGAGTTTATCTCCTGCCAATTTACATTGCTAGGAATAAACTAGACACAGATCCAACAAGAGCTACAAGGGCATCTGCCAGTATAAACAAGTTTCCTGTGAGGAACATCCTGGTCATAAGTCAGCCACTTAGGCATTAGGTCATTCGCTAGGATAAAGAAGAGATAGTTCACAAAAGGCATGCTTTAAATACCCATGCTGAAACCTCTAGAGCCCCATCAGGTTAGGGCTAGAGTTTTTAGCCCATGTTGTAAGAGTGACCTTAATATCAAATTACAAAATAAAACTACATGATTATTTTCCCTTGGCATAATGTTTTAAAGGTTAATATGTTGTAACATACATAAGAACTTCATTTATTTGCATATATATGAATACACACATACACACATGCCAGTGGGTTGGCCGGATTATTGCCAAATCCAAGGTCATGCGCATTTACCCCTATAACTTCTTCTAAGAGTTTTGTAATTTTAACTCTGAAATTTAGGCTTTTAATCCATTTTGAATTATTTTATATATGGCATAAGGGTCCAACTTTACTCTTTTGGATGAAAACATCATTTTTACTAGCACCATTTGTTGAGAACTTTCTTTTACCATTGAATGGTTTTGAGATCTTTTCTGGAAATCAGTTGACCATAAATGGGAATGTCTATTTCTAGGCTCTCAATTGTTTCCCATTTGTCTATATCTATCCTGATGCTACTACCATATGTTTTAGTTACTTTAACTTTGTGTAAGTTTTGAAATTGCAAAGTGTGAGATTTCCAACTTTGTTTTTTTCTTTTCCAAGATTATTTTGAGAATCATAAATTCCCTGAAATTCCAAATGAATTTTAGGATTTTTCTCATTTTTGCACAAAATACAGTTGGGAGGGATTTTATTAAATTTGTATGTCATGTTAGGTAGTATTGCTGCTTTATCAATATCGTCTTTCAATTCATGAGCACAAGATACTTTGCATTTATTTGTATCTTTTTATTGTTTTAGCATTCACTGCCTAGGACCACCTTAAGCCTCTGCTCCCTGTATTCTAACTCATTAGTCCTCGGCCACCCCAAGTGTGGCCCAAATGGTCCAAGATGTGGCTCCAACTACTCTGCTGAAGGGCAAAAGCTGTAAATTTTAGCAGCATCCACATGGTCCTAACTCTGCAGGTACACAGAGGGCACAAGCTGTGCAGGCATGCCTTCCTCCACCCAAATTTCAAAGGATGCCTTGGAGAACTCTGTGTCTAGGCAGAGAATTGCTTACTGGGCAGGACTATCACAAACAGCCCTTGCAAGAACAATTTCCAGAGGAGCCATGGGGTCAATGCCACCAAAGAGAACCTCCATTGGGGCAATACCTAGTGAAACCATGGTTGCAGGGCCACTGAGGAGAGTCTCTTCCTTCGCAACACCCAGAAATGCTGTAGGGTCAAGACCACCATAGATAGTACACACTAGAGCAATGCCGAGTAGTAGTGTGGGCCAGTGCACCCCAATAATCCCACACTGGTATAGCCACCAGCATGCAGCACCAGCTGAGAGAGCCTCAGCACAAAACTCCAACTCATGAGAATTGCTGTGTGGTCCCCCATAGCCTTGGGGACCGAACTCCAGCCCCAGTGTGTCTAGAAGGTAGGCAGACCTGGAGTAAAAGAAAACCACTCTAAAACATCATCGTTTGATGTGTGCCTTGGGTTTTGAATTTAGATATGACCAATCACCCCTTTCTTCTTTCCTATTTCTCTGTTTTGGAAAGGGAATGTCTATTCTATGCCACTGTTGTATTTTAGAAGCATGTAATTTCTTTGATTTTATAGACACACAGCTGCAGATGAATTTGCTTCAGGATAAAATCATACCATGAGTCTCTCCCATATCTGATTTAGATTTCTTTTTTGCAGTTCTGGGGATCGAATCCACTGATTTTTAGATGAGACATAGACTTTATACTTGATGTTACAACAAAGACATTTTGAGGTTATTGGGATGAGATGAAAGTGTTTTGCATATTAGAAAGGCATGAATTTTGGAGGGCCAAGGGCCAAATGCTATGATTTCAATGATGATATTTCTCCCAAAATTTGTATATTAAACTTAATTGCAGGGGGCAGGACAAAATGGCAGGTGGAAGTGTCCTCCATTTTGAATCTGAGAATGAGAAGAGTCAGATAACAAAGGAGAGACGCAGAGTCCCCATTTTTCTTTCTGTATTTTAGCAGACCTCAACAGAAAAACAGAAATCAGTAAAATAAGGAAGTACTCAAACACAGATCTCAAATAAACCAATGATGTATGTCAAGCTCATAAAAAAAAATAAAAACAAGCCAACCATAAAATTATGAAAAAATAAACACTAAAGATTAGTGAAGGAATGAAAATGGAAACTAAAAGAATAATACAAAGAATCAACCAATGAAATGAGGTATTTTTTTGAAAACATAAACAACATTGCCAAACAAACTTTAGACAAACTAACAAAAAGAAAGAGAGAGAAGACTCAAATTAACAACATTGGAGATGAGAAAATGGATATCACAACAAATACTCATGAAATTCAGAGGATCATTAGGGCATAGTTTGAAAACCTGTATTCGAATGAAGTGGAAAATCAGAAGAAATAACTTTCTAGATGCATATGACCTACCAAAACTGAATTAAGAGGATATAAAGCACCTAAACAGATCTATAATAAACAAATTGAAGCAGTAATAAAGAGTCTCCCAACAAAGAAAATTGCAGAACTGGATGAATTCACTGTTGAGTTCTACCAGACCATTAAAGAAGAACACCAAAGCTCCTCAAACTTTTCCATGAAATTGAAAGAGAAGGAATGCTACCAAACTCATTCTAAGAAGCTAGTATTACCCTGATACCAAATTATATCCCTGTTTGCTGACAATATATCTCAGGATGGACTTGGTCAAGCTAAATTTTGCTGGGTGACCTTTGACCTTCCCAAACTTCGATATTTGAATCTTTCTCTAGTTTTAGGAATTTTTCTGTTATTTTTTAAAACTACCTTTTCTATCCCTTTGGCGTTCTCAAGTCCCTCTTGGAACTGAAATATTTGCTCTTTTAATACAGTCCTGAAATTCTAATAAGCTTTCTTCATTCTGTTTTCTTTTTTCTCCTCCAACTTTGTATTTTAAAATAGTCTGTCTTTGAGGTCACTAATTCTCACTTCTGGTTGATCTATCCTGCAATTGGTGCCACAGATCCCATTTTTATTTTTGCTGAGTATATTTTTCAGCTCAAGGATTCGTTTGGTTTTAAAAATTATTTTCATATCTTTGTTATATTTTTCTGTAAGAGTTTTGAAACATTTCTCTGTATTTTCTTGAAGCCTGTCAAGTTTCCTTAAAACAGCTGTTTTAAATTCTGTGTTTAAGAATTTTCCCATATTGGTTTCTATCCAGTCAGTTTCTAGTGCCTTATTTCGACTGTTAGGTGAAGTCATGGTTTCCTGAAAGTTCTTGATGCTTGTTGGTGTGTGACATCATCTTGGCAATGAGAGATTATTTATTCCATTCTTCATAATCTGGCTTTGTGCATGCCTGTCTTTCCAGAAATTCAAGCAGGCTGCTTATTTTCTCTGAACCTGTAGTCACTTCATTATTTTTACACCAGAACATGCCTTAACTCCTGTTTTGCCATAAGCCTACTGTTGGTATAATTGTTGCTATCTCACAACTAGAGGGTGAGCTAGCCCAGATTTGTTCTTTCTTCTTCTTCTTTGTTTTTTTTATTGGTGGTACTGGAGTTTGAACTCAGGCCTTTGCATTGGCAAAACAGGCATTCTACCATACCTCCAGTCCATTTTGCTTTACTTTGGAGATGGCGGTCTTGAAAACTATTTGCCTGGGCTAGCCTCAAACTGATCCTCCAGATTTCAGTCTCCCAAGTAGTTAGGATTACAGGTGTGAGCCACCAGAACCTCACCAGATTTGTTCTCAACGTGTTCTTGGTATGTTATTCAGCATTAATTTGCTGGAACACCTACAAAGCGTAGTGTAATTCTTCCCCCAAATTTCTCACTGGGGAGCTAGGGTAGGCCCAAACATCTCATCCACAGTAACTGGTTGTGGTGAGGAAGTGTGGAATTCTACCTGGCTCTGGGAAAAAACAATCTCTGAGTTCCTATGCCACATCTGTGGCCATGAACACTACAATTCTGTGTCAAACTCTATATCTACAGTTCATCAAGACTAGATCTGCACCAAGCAGGACCAACGCCCACACTACTATTATGCCTTCTGCTGATATGGACTCATGGTCTAAGGCCACTGCATCACCCAAAAGTGATGCTAGCTGGAATAGAAGTCTGTGAGATTGGAGCCATATGTTCTTGCTTGACATTGGGGCTGTTCCAAAGCTTCCATCCGTAGACACTAGCCAGGGGTTGGGCACATTAGAATTTTTCTAGTGTTAAAGGTTTCATCAGGCCAGCATTGAGTTTTAGGCCAAAGTCCTGAGCTTACTACTCTGCCCCATATCCATGCTATGCTGCCCAAGATTGAGGTAATATTGGTCAAGTCAGCCACTTGGGCACCAAGGTTGATGCTGAACTGGGAAGGCCCTAAGTTTCACAGATGCAAGGAGCTTCACAGTCTCAGGGGTACCTACACCCAGGCCTATGCCACAGCTGGGAGTGATGCAGGGTGAAATGTTATGCTATCCCCTTGTGGCACAGGTCTCTGTGTGATACTAGGGGTAAATCTAGAGCTCCATGTGTGAGCACTGACCTAAGGATAGTTGTGCTGCCTGAGACTGGGGTCGGGCTGTGGAGACAGTCCCAATGCTATCAAGGCTAGGTTGCAGCTGAGTCTTAGAGCCACAGGAACCTTCCCAGTCCGGGGGATGTTCCCTAGGCCTACACCAAGACTGGGCATGGTGGGACACATCAATAATCCCAGCACTTGGAAGGCTGAAGCAGGAAGATAGTTAAGTTCCAGCACAGCCTGAGCTACACAGCAAGACCCTATCTCAAAAGAAAGGAAATAACCCCCCCAAAAAAAAACAGTAACAAAAAAACCTAGTTAGGACAATTCTATAAAATAACTGAGCAGTACTCTTCAAAATTGTCATAGTCAGCAGAGACAGAACTGTCATATGTAGAAACAAAAGAAGACATAACAAAATATAGTGTGGGCTCCTGGATCTGATCCTACATTAGGAAAAGACATTAGCAAGACAAGAGGCAAAATCAAATGTCTATATTGGTTAGTAGTGCTGAAGCAGTATTATTTTCTTGGTTTTGATAATTGTACTATAGTTAAGTATAATGTTAACATAAGAAAATGCTGGGTGTGGGATATATAGGAACTATTACTATTTTTTGAGAGCTCATTTTCCTAATTTGCATTATTACTCTGAACATTCATCTTTGTGGGTCATTTGAATTTTCTTTTCTACAAAATTTTTCACCCACTTAGTAGTTTTAGTATTGATTTTTTTTGTATATAGCAGTTGTGATGGCTAATATTGATTCTAATTGGTTTGAGAGATGCCTAAGTTTAGTAAAACACATTTCTGAGTATCTTTGAGGGCATTTCCAGAAACAACTAGCATATGGAACAGCAACTGAGATGGGGAGGGGATCCACCCTGAAAGTGGGTGGCACTATCAAATAGGCCAGGGCCCAGATGAAACAAGTGGAAGGAGGAAGCCTACTAGAGCAGGCTCGTTCTGCCTCTGTTTCCTGGCCATTGTGAAGTAAGCAGCATTACTTTCACCATCATGTTCTGCCTCACCTTGAGTCCAAAAGCAATGGAGACAGCTGGCCATGGACTGAAGCCTCCGAAACAGTGAGCTAAAATAAAGCTTTCATTCATTTAAACTGTCACAGCAATGAAAGCCTGACTAACACAGTAGTCCTACTTTACTGGTGCTTTTACTTTCTAGGCTTATAGTTATGTGCACTGAACCATAGTCCAAAAATATTAAGTGGAAAATGAAATAACTCATACATTTTTAAATTACATGCTCTTCTGTGTAGTGTAATGAAATTTCATGTTGTTCCACTCCATCCTGCCCATCTCCAGGATGGAATCACTCCTTTGTCCAGGGTATCCACGCTATATATGCTACACACCAGTTACACTTAGTTGTTATCTCATTTAACAGATGACTGCCACAGCCTCACAGTACTCGTGTTTACTAAATAATGGCCCTAAAGGGCAAAAATAGTGATGGCAAAGCAGGCATCAGCACATAAAACATGGAAGAACACATTAACTCTGATAATATATGGC
Organism: Castor canadensis; assembly: GCF_047511655.1. Taxonomy (NCBI): domain Eukaryota; kingdom Metazoa; phylum Chordata; class Mammalia; order Rodentia; family Castoridae; genus Castor; species Castor canadensis. The sequence goes on along the minus strand of NC_133405.1, from coordinate 47,155,599 downwards.
AATGCTACAGGGCAAATAGGAAAAAGAAAACAGTATATATAGGATTTGGTACTATCCAAAGTTTCAGAAATCCCCTAGGGGTCTTGGAATGTACCACTTGTTGATAAGGGTGACTACTGTACTAAAAATTGTATACATTGTACGTTAAGGAAATTAGGTCCTTGTGATAACAAATATTTTCCAGTTTTTCTTTTGATTTTTTTTAAATGGTGGGTTTGTGTATAAATATATATATATATACATATACACACAGATGTTTTAAATGATGATTTTGGCTTACTCGTGGGCAAGAATAAAAAGAAATAGTAGCAAAGTGGCTTTAACTTCTCAACAGTATTCAAAACCCCAGAATACATACACTAGTTAATGGAAATGACTGTCTCTCTAAAGTTTTTTCTTCCATTAAAGTTATTTATTAAAAAATTTACATACAGTAAAATTCATTCTTTTGGTGTGCAATTCCATGAGTTTTAACAAATGCATACTCATGTAACTACAAGCAACACACAGCTTATTTCCAATATTAGAAGAAATCCCTTGTGTTGACACTTTGTATTCAAGGAGTACACCAATTTTAACCCCTCATATCCACTAATTTTTTCTTCATTCCTATTGGTTTGCCTTTTCCAGAAAATAAACAAATGGAATCAAACAGTAAGTAGCCTTTGAGTCTGGCTTTTTGAACTTAGCAAAATGCACTTCATTCATCAGTTGTTGCATATATGGTTCATTAATTGTTATTGCTGAGTAGAGTATCACTGGATATACCAGTTTCTGTATCTATGCACCGGTTGAAAGGTATCCTCTGTCTTTATTTTCCTCAATTATTAGTAGTCTGTAGGTCTACTAAAGGGCAGAGGTAATATTTTTCACCCAACAGGAAACAGTTCCTTCTGAATAGTCCAGCTGAGAAATATGTCCCTGGGTAACATGTAAAAAAGGCTATAACTAGGATAATTTACTTCTTAAACTCCTTAACCTATATTTCAAACTAGATGGTTAATCCTAGGTGAACAGTATATTCAAAGGAATAGGAGTTTGTCCTGAGTGTAGACAGATGATATCCTACAGTGGGTCTGACAAGTATTCTGGAAGCCACATCACTGTAAGATTATTTAAAATTATTTCAATTTTTAAAAATACTGAAAAAAGTAAAATATCACTTGAAATCACACCAACTTAAAAATTTCACAAAGTGAAAACTTTCTTTCAACCTATCCAATTTCACCTCCAGAAGGTTGGTTTACAATTTGCTATATATATTTCTTAGCTTTTCCCTAAATTTATTTTGAAAAAACACACACACACACATATATACATACATATGCTATACATATATTAATGCTTTTGTTCAAAACTATACATATTCCTGAATCTTAACATTTAACTTAATACTAAATACTGGATATGAGTCAGATCAGAATATATTCCTATAGTCCATTATTTTAATGGCTGCATAGTATTCACTAAATGGATGGATATGTATAAAGTTATTTCTTCATTTTCCAACTGATGGACATTTGGGTAATATCCAACTTCCTATTTTAGTGAGTTTTGATATATAATTTATATATCACACAACTCATAGGCTTTAGTATATTTATGTGTAATTATCAACAGTCAATTTTAGAACATTTTCACCAAACTCTAAAGAAACCCCAGACACTTTAGCTATTATCCCTGCCATTTCTATTCCTTTCCCTCTCACACCCACTCTAAGCAACCACTAATATTGTCATATATATTTGTCAATTCTGGACACCTCATATAAATGGAATCATATGATATATAGTGACTGGCTTCTTTTAATGAGCATATTCTCAGGATTCTCTTATGTTGTACTATGTGTCAGAAACATTCCCTGCTATTCTATTTTTTCGAAGTTTGTGATGAAATTATATTAATTTTTCTTTAAAGGTTTGGTAGAATTTATCTAAGAAGCCATTTGAGCCTGGGCTTTCCTTTGTAGGTACTTTTTTATTGGGGTATTCAGATTTTCTATTTATTTTTGATTAGGTTTTAGTAACTTTTGTCTTCTAGAATTTGTCCACTTCATCTAGGTTAATTTATTGACATATATTTGTTCATAATATTCCCTCATAATCCTTCATATTTCTACAGGATCAGTAATAAATTTTTCCTTCATTTTTTCTTATTTTTCATGGTACTAGTAACTGGACTCAGGTTCTTCGCATGTCAGGAAAGTGATCTACCACTTAAATTATGCTCTAGACCTTTTGTTTGCATTTTAGAGACAGATCTCACTATCTCTGCCTTCCCCATAGCTGGGATGACAGCTCTGTACCACCATACCCACCTGATTCTAATAATTTGACTCTCCTTTTTCCCCTGATAAATTTAGCAAAAAATTTGTAAGTTTTGTTAATCATTTTATAGGACCAACCTGTGGTTTGGATTTCATTTGATTTTCCTTTACTGTTTTCTATTCTTGAGGTCATTTATTTTTCATCTAATCTTTTATATTTTTATCCTTTTTGTTTAATTTGTTCTTCTTTTTCAGGGTCTTAAGGTATAAAATGAAGTTATTGTCATTCTCTTTTAAGTAGGCTTATACCTTTAAATTTCCCTGTAAGCACTGCTTTAAGCTGCATCCTATAAATTTTGGTATGTTGTATTCATTTTCATTCACCTCAAAGGATTTTCTAGGTTCCTTTGTGATTAATTCTTTGACCTATTGGTCATTTAAAAGTGTGCCTAATTGCCACAAATCTGTGAGTTTCCCAAGTTTTTGGTACTGATTTCTAACTTCATTCCATGTGGTCAGAGAACAGACTTTACATCATTTCAGTCCACTTATATTAAATATGTATTCTGATGTCAATGGGTAGAGTGTTCTATAGATGTCTTTTAGACCTATTTGGCTTACAGTGTTGTTCAATGCTTTTTGTACACTTGTCTATTTCAATCCTTTAATTTATTTTGGTTTTTGCTTCATGTATTTTGGGGCTTTGTTATTATATGGATATGTGATAATTGTTACATCTTCCTGAAAGATTGACCCATTTAACATTATAAAGTGTAATTCTTTATCTCTAGTAATTTTTTTGTTTTAAAGTCTATTTTGTCTCATATTAGCTACTTCACTTTCTTATGGTTGCTGTTTTGCATGACATTTTTGTTTTCCTGTAGACAGGTCTAGTGTAGCACAAGCTGGCCTCAAGCTTGTGATCCTATTGCCTCACCCTCTCTCAAGTGCTAGGGTTACAGTCATGTACCACCACACTTGCCCATCTTATTTTCTATCCTTTTACCTTCGACCTTTGGGTATCTTCTAATGTAAAATGGGTCTGTAAAACAGGATTGTGTTGAATCTTGTTTTTTCTAGTCTGACAATTTTTGTCTCTTAATTAGATAATTTAATCCTTTTACATTTATTGTTTGTAATGAAATAGGTAATTTGTGACTGTTATTTTGTCTCAATTTTTATTTTCCTTGATTCTTCATTCTTTCTTTTGCATTTATTGCTAGTTTGACATTTAAATTCCTTTAATAATACCCTCACTGTTTATAAAGTAAGTTATTTCCTTTTCAATGGCTCTATGGCTTACCATATACATCCTAATTAAACTAGAGTAGCTAATGATATATTCTAACTTAATTCTAGTGATATATAAAAATCTTTTTCCTATATAAACTCATTCCTTTTCCCCACTTTTTGTGGTATAACTATGTAAATTATTCCTACATGTAATAAACCTAAAATACATCATTATAATTATGACTTAATAAATCCACATCCTTTCAAGAAGGTGAGATAAGTGTATGTTTATAGCTTTGTAAAATTAACCTTCTTTCTCCTTTCTTGTTTTCTTCATTTGTTCGTATGGATTAGAACTACTATCTAAAGTCATTTCTTCCTGGGTGCCAGTGGCACATGCCCGTAATTCTAGCTAGTTGGGAGGCAGAGATCAGGAGGATTGTGGTCCAAAGCCAACCCAGGCAAACAATTCATGAGATCCTATCTTGAAAAATATTCAACTCAAGCCAGGGCTTGAGTAGTGGCTCAAGTGGTAGAGTACCTACCTAGCAAGCATGAGGTTCTGAGTTCACACCCCAGTACCATCAAAAAAAGGTCATTTCTTTAGTAAAACACAGCATTATTTCTACCTACCTTATTTGTCCTGTTATTGGCAAATATATTGCATTTTTAATGTTATAGGTCAAACAATACAGCTATATAATACTCTCTTACACAATGTTTTGAGATCAGTTGAGAATAAAGAAAAGTGTTCAGATTTTCTTTTACAAGCTATCAGCTTGACAAACTTCCTTTTGTATTTCCTATGATATCTACTAGCAACAATGTCTATTAATTTTTTTTATTATGTGGGCATGTTTTATTTTTACCTTCAACTTTGAAAAAGTTTAATTGTACATAAAATTCATGGTTGATAGTTATTTTCTTTGAGCACTTTGAATATGTTATCTCATTGCCACTAATACTGTTTCTAAGATCACGTTTACAATTTTTTTGTTTTTGTGAGCCGGGTTTTACTGTGTCGCAGAGGCTGATCTCAAACTCCTGGGCTCAAGCCTCATCCTCCTAAGTAGTTGGAACTACAGGCACATGTCAGGCCTAACAACACCTTTCTAATGAGAGTTTGGTTGTTAATTATATTGGGTTGTCAATTTACAATTTTTTTGTTTTTGTGAGCCGGGTTTTACTGTGTCGCAGAGGCTGATCTCAAACTCCTGGGCTCAAGCCTCATCCTCCTAAGTAGTTGGAACTACAGGCACATGTCAGGCCTAACAACACCTTTCTAATGAGAGGTTGGTTGTTAATTATATTGGGTTGTCAATTATACTAAGTGATAGTTCATTTCTCTTGGATTGCCATCCAGATTTTCTCTTTGTACTTGGGTTTCAATATTTTTGTGATGATGTGGCTATTTGTAGCTTTCTTTCTGTTTATCCTATGGGGTTCACTGAGCTTCTGTGATGTCAAGATTTATGTGTCTCATCAAATTTGAAACATTTTTAGTCATTATTTCTTGCAATATTTTTGCACCTTTCTTTCTTGTCTTTTTCTGGCACTCCCATTACATGTATATCAGAGTGCTTAATGGTGCCTCACAAGTCCAACATTCTGTTCAATTTTATCCATTCTCTTTTCTTTCTCTTCCTCACTCTGGATAATGTCATCTCATTTAATATGAACAACCCACCTAGGTAAGTAGTATTATCTTCACTTTATATATGTGAAAACTGAGGATCAGATTAAGTGACTTGCCAGGTTCAGAGTGGTAAACGTGGCTATGTGTTTTACAAGTCTGACTCCAAAGTTGGTACAAATTCCTCTATACCATATTGTTTTTCCATTCTTCAGAAGCCATAAATGAGCAACTATGGGATTTGAGATAGGATGCCTCTCTTCTAGACAACTTTCTTCTTATGACCCTTTAATATTATTTGCTGATATGTTCCTCTCCCAAAATTCATATATGTAATATTTAACATATTAGACACTTACTCAATGTTTATTTCTTTGAATTCAATGATTACTCAATGGTATCTAGCTTAAATGGCCATGAGAACACCAATATTTTGGTCTAAAAGACTTCATTAGAAAAATAACTTTTTTGAGGACTCTGATAACTTAGTGGGGAAGCATTTATCAAATATGGTGACTGACCTATGAATCTACCCACTGTTACTGCTGATAGTTCTGAGATAACACGTGTTGTGCTTGTTAGGTCTGGGAGCCTGCTCTTTTATTTTCTAGGAGGATAAAATTAGAGGCAAGGGATCTCTAGTAACTAAATATTTTAAAATTTAGTTTTTAAGTTTTGTATATAGGAGGCAATTCTAAAAAGAATGTTATATGTAGTGATACATATTGAAGACTCCAGAAAATAAGACTCTATAAAAATCCCCAGGAATAATCCTATGTAATTTATCCTGCAAAAAATAATAATCTTTGTATTTACCCTTAATATTCAAGATATTGTCTGTTCTAAAGGGTCTATTTTTTTTCTTTTGGGCAGATCTGGAGTTTGAACTCAGGGTTTCATACTTGCTAGGCAGGTGCTTTACTACTTGAGCCACACCCCCATCCCTTTTAAGTCCTACACAGTCTTTGATTGTACAAAATATTTTCTACCAATTCTCCTGAAAAGCTGAAAGATATTTTCTTAATTATATTTCTCTCCAATTTCTCTTTTTCGATGCCAAACAAATTTCGATCTATATACAAATCCTAGATTCAAGATTCTGATGCAGAAAAGATCATCCAGGACCACCCACAACCTGTACATTTATATTTATCCTAGCTCTCAATGATTTCTGTACTAGTGTCTGTAGCAGATGATGAGAAAGAAACAGCTTGGATATCTGACCGTTGCTTTTTGTTCTTTCCAAACTCTATCACCAATATTTTTCCATGCAGTTTATATCCATTTACTTGATGCAATGCTTGCCATGCTATCTCCTTATCTAAAAGAAAAAAGAAAAAAATCATTTTACATAGCGCTTAATCATTCAATTCTATTACAAGTCTAGTTTTGTTGTTCGGGTTGGCATTAAATGCAGACTAGAAGGTAATGCTGTCATTTGATATATAATCTTCAATTTGTAGAACTCAGGAAGATTAAACCAATGGTTAACAGTGATGACAATAAAAATTCAAAATGAATATTTGAGGATGTCTCTTAATTCAAAGATACAGGCAAAGAAACAAGAATATATAGGCAGTATGCTAAAGAAATCTAAGCTATACCTAATTATATCCAAGTCTCTCTTAGAGAACCAGATCTTTTTCAAAATGGTAATACAAAAGAAGTTATCATATGACTGAATACACTTTGCTACTTTTTTCTTTCAGTGAAGAGTGGCTGTGGGTATCTTTATTGGGATAAATAAGTTCAAGAATCCTTGTAGGCACAGAAGCTTTGAATATGAGAATATACAGTGTACAGAAATATTATTCAACTTATGGGTTTTTGGAGCCTGGATATAAGAAATAAGGAAGAGGTGGATTGTGGCTAAGTCTGTGGAATCATTAGGTTGACAATATCATTAGTCTGAGCCCAGTTTTATCTCAGATATACTAAAAATTTTTAAATTATACCATAGCTGCTGTTACGATTAGTAAAACAGTGACACATGTAAATGTACTTAGCTTGTAAAGTTTTTTATTATGTATTTTTCAATTAGTGTTTCAAATTCTGTGAGGGTCCATGAAATATGTATAAATTTGAAAGAGGTCCTTACACTTCAAAAAACTGAAAACCACTGGTACAGAGGATTTATAAATTTTCAGTGAAGTAGGAAAGATGGTACAAGACTATATGAAAACACAATGAAGGGGAGAATAGCAGTACTTGTGTAAAATCACTTGCCTACACATATGTTAGCAGACTATTTGACAGTTTAGAAGACATACTGGATGGTTTTTCATAGAAATCAGATTCACCCATTATTATTATATTTGGATTAAAACACTGAAGTTATGTATTTACATATGTGATATGTAGAAGAACCTACCATTATCTACTAACTATGAATTAGTAATGACTTAGTATATTAGCTTGCAATCAGTTAGTCCTAAAGGAATAGGACATAAGGAAAGTACATGTGTTTTGATCAGAATGCCAATAAATTAATTAATGAATAATCTAATTATAACTTGGACTAGAAATATTAATGTTAGCAAAAGAAAATAAATTTCAGTGGGGTGAGAAGCAAATGCCAAGATTGGGGAAATTGAGAACATTTTGGGTAAGGTGGTCATGCACTGTCAACAGAGGAGAAGATGCACAGTAAGGGGGATAGAGAAACATTGAAAACCCGTTTTCTTTACTTCTCTTCTTTTTATGTGCTATGGAGAAATCAAAGGGCTATATCTAAACTAGAGTTTCTAGTGAATTTATGCTGCAACTGAGTAATTATGTAGATGGAGTTACTCACTGGGAAATGTGATGAAAGCCTGTCCCCTCATTCGTCCAGTCATCATTTGAAATTGAATTGGAGGTCCTTTTTTCTCCTGGAACCGAGCGAATAATGAGACAAGATCTCTTTCAGTCACCCGAGGGCTAAGGTTCTTCAGGTATAATACCTAATGTAAATTGAAGATCAACAGAAATATCACATAAGGAATGTCAGAATTAGTTTCAGATAAACATAGTGGATTGAATACATTCATCTAATTTTACTCTCTCTCCAGAAAACTCTTTAAAATGATAGGGACTTAAAAAACACAAACCAACAATGTCAGGAAGAACAAAGAAGGCAATAGCAACATTTTGGAAGCTGGAAAATAATTGGGTGAGTAGGAACTAACTCAGCATATTCAAGAAAGCTGATTATTAAACCAGTAGTAAGGAAAGTGAAGAACCCACACAATTTCTACCTAAGAATTTTCAAAAGTCAGAGAAAGAGAGAGGGAGAAAGGGAAAAAAGGGAAACAGGAAGAGGAGAGGGAGAGGAAGAGGGAGAGAAGGGAGGGAAGAAGGAAAGAAAGCTCAAAGAGTTTGAGAATTCATAGCATCAAATATCTCTGGAAATGGATGTGAAGGGTTGGGGTTAAAATAAGGATGGTAGATGGATGGCTGTTTAAAAACGAATTAGATCTTTCAATACCCTTCTCACTACTGGGCAAGGGCAACTGGCAATAATGGTAGAATACTGGAGGTTCATTGTCAGAAGATGGGGAATGCCACACATACACGAGGTTATGAATACTGTTTCTGAAAGCAAAGAGAATGATTGCATACTAAATGTTGGGTCCACCCAGGCCTTTTTCACCATTTGTCTCCTAGAATGCTTGTATGACCCTCCGAGGAGAGCATTTGGAGCAGTCTCCTCTGGGGAAACTGGTAAGACCCATGTGGAAAAATTATAAAAATGACTTGAGATGGGGAAGTTCTTTAGCAAATGGCCCAGGCAGAGTACTTAGCACATTACCTTAAAGTGAAGTTCAAGGGTCATTCATATTCTGAGAGTTTCCAAACAGCTTTATAGTCCTTACTCATAAATATGAGCATGGATCATCAAGCACCTGAGGAAAGCCTCTAATAAAAGTCTTTATTATGAGACAGAGAACAGAACAAACAGAAAAGAAAGCAAATGGAAGAAAACAGAGACCATGAAGGGTAAAAAATCTTTTAAGAACTACAATACCCTCAGAGAAAATCTACTATTAATTAGAAATGGGATGTTATTAAAAATCTAAGAGAACAAAATGTGATTGAATTTAAGTCATCATCAGTTTAAAACAGAGTGCTCATCTATAGTAACCACAAAGAAAATACATATAAAAGATACTCAGAGGAAAATGAGAAAGGAATCAAAGCATGTCACTACAGAACTAAAACAAAATAAAATGAAAAAACCTAAAATAAACCACAAAGGCAATTGGCTGAGAGGGGGAAAAAAAAAGACCAAAAGAGCTACAAGATAAACAAGTTAACAAATATCTACAGTAAGTTAACAAATACCTACAGTAAGTCCTTTCCTATTAATAATTACTTTAAATATAAATTGATTAAATTCACCAAAAGACAGAGTGCTGAATGGATAAAATAAACAATATCCAACTACATGCTGAGTAAAAGAGATTCACTTTAGATTTAAGGACAAACACAAACTGAAAGTGAAAAGATGGAAAGAGACTATCCATGCAATGGTAACAAAAAGAGAGCATGGGCAACTATACTTATATGAGACAAAATAAGTCTTAAGTCAAACACTGTCATTAAGGCAAAAGATACTATATAATGATAAAAGGGTAAATTCACCAGAAAGATATAAAAGTTACCAGAGCACCTAAATCTATGAAGCAAACAATGACCAAACTGAAGGAGGAAATAGTCAGCACCATAATAATACTATAAGATTCCAATACTCCACTTTCAATCATAGATAAACATCTAGACCTAAGATCAATAAAGAAACAGAGGGCTGGGGTGTAGGTCAGTGGTAGAGCACTTGTCTAGTATGTGTGAGGCCCTGGGTTCAATTCCCAGCAATGCAAAAGAAACTAAAACAAGCCAATTAAGAAATAGAGGACTTTAACAACACTATATATCAAGTGGTCCTTATAGGCATATACAGAACATTCCACACAACAGTAACAGAATATACATTCATCTTAAGTGCACATAAAATATTTTCTGGAGCAAGTTACATGTTAGGTCACAAAACAAGTCTTAAAAAAATTTAAAAGACTGAAATAAAACTAAATATGTTTTCTGACCACAAAGGAATGAAACTAGAAATTGAGAGAAGAAAATTGGAAAATTAAAACTATATGGAAATTAACACACTCTTGAACAACCAACAGGTCAATGAAGAAATCAAAAGTGATATTATGATGTATCTTGACATAAATTAAAATGAAAACACAATATACAAAACTTATGGGATGCAACAAAAGCAACACTATGAAAGAAAGAGCTCAAGAAAACAAACCAATTCTATACTTCGAGCAAGTAGAAAAAACAACTAAGACCAAAGTTAGCAGGACAGAAAGAATAAAGACTAGAGCAGAAATAAATGAAATAGAGAGTAGAAAAAGACAACAAAGTTAAGCCTTTTTTCTTTTTGAAAAGACCAATAAATCTGGCAGACCTTTAAGCAGACTAAGAAAAAAAGACAATTCGATAAACAAAATCAGAAATGGAAGGGGAGACATTATAACTAATATCATAGAAATAAAAAAGGTTGTAAGAAACTACTAAGAAGAATTATACAATAACAAACTGGATAATATAGAATGATAAATTCCTGGAAACTTACAACCTACCAACATTGAATCATGAAGAAAGAGAAAAGTGGGATAAACTAGTAATGAGTAAGAAAATGAAATCAGTAATCAATAATGTATACACATGTAAGTAAATGTAAAAACTATAAAAGAAAATTAAAAGAAAAAAGACATTAGCAAACTGCTTCATGATAACAGAGGATCCTAAGTATAATACATTTCAAATACAATACAAAGGTGTTAATAATAAACTTACTAATTCTGCAAAAGCAAAAATAAAAACAAAAAAAATCCCAAAAAACTTCCCAACAAAGAAAAGCCTGGACCAGATGGCTTCACTAGTGAATTTTATGAAATATTTAATGAAAACTAATGCAAATCTTCTCAAACTCTTCCAAAAAATTGAAGAGGAGGGAACACTTCCAACCTTACTCTGTAAGGTGAGGGTTACCCTGATATCATTCTAGAAAACAATAGTATAAATATGGACCAATGTCCTTGATGAACTAGGTGCAAAAATTCTCAAGAAAATACTAGCACAATAAGTTTGACAGTACATTAAAAGCATCATACACTATGACCATGTGGGATATATCCTTGGGATATAAGGATGGCTCAACATGGAAAAATCAATCAATACGATACAACATATTAACAGAACAAAAGAAAAAAAATCACATGATCATCTAAGATGAAGACAAAGTGTTTGACAAACTTCAACACTATTTCATGACAAAACTATTCAACAAACTAGTACAGAAGGAAATTACCTCAACAAATTAAAAGCTACAAATGAAAAGCCCACAGCTAACATCATATTCAGCAGTGAAAAACAGAAAACTTTTCCTCTTCAGATTATGAACAAGGCAAGAATGCGTATTTTTGTCACTTCTATTCAACATAGTATTAGAAATTCTAGCCAGAGCAATTAGGCAAGGCAAAAATAAATAGAATTCATCTAAATCAGAAAATGGAAGTAAAATTATCTGTTTACAGATGAAGTGACCATACACATAGAAAACACTAAAGAATCAACAAAAATTTAGAATAAATTCAGTAAAATTGGAGGACATAAGATTAACATAAAAATCAGTTGTTTTTCTATTAATCAAGGAAAGAAAGACTTGTACAATAAAAACATGTTGTGGAAAGAAGTTAAAGAAGACACAAAGAAATGCAAATAAATAGAAAGATGTCCTGTTTTCATGGACTGGAAGACAATATTGTTAAGATATCCACACAACCCAAAGTGATCTACAGATTCAATGTAATCTCTGTCAAAATCCCAATGGCATTTTAAACAAAAATCATATAGAACCACAAATGATACAAAACATTCTTAAGAAAGAAGAAAGCTAGAAGCTTCACACTTCCTTATTTCAAGACATATTATAAAGCTATAGTACTCAAAACAGTATGGTACTACCATAAACAGATACATACATCAATGGAACAGAGAGCCTAGAAATACATCCATGCATCTATAGTAAAGTGATGTACAAGTACACCAATAACAAAATGTTGAGCAATTTAAACAGTCACATACACAATAATAAAAAGTATATTCTTATCTTATACCATATACAGAAATAAAACCAAAATGGATTAATGACTTAAACTAAACCGTGGCATCTTGATATTGGTCTTGGCAATGATTTTGATACAACACCAAAAGCACACGCAACAAAAGCAACAATAGACACGTAGAACTACATCAAACTAAAAAGTTCTGTACAGCAAAGTAAACAATCAATGGAATGAGAAGGCAATCCATGGAACAGGTAAAATATGTACAAACCATGTATCTAAGAAGGGTTATAACATCTAATATACATAAAGAACTGCTACAATCCAATAGCAAAACAAAAACCAATTAAACTATAGTCAAAAGACCTGAATAGACTTTTCTCCAAAGAACTCATGCAAATGGCCAATGCATATATGAAAAGATGCTCATTATTACTAATCATCAGAGAAATGCAAATCAAAACCACAGTGAGGTATGACCTTATACTTAGTAGGGTGGCAATTATAAAAAAAATAGTAACAAGTGCTGGCAAGGATATGGAGAAACTGGAGCCATTGCACACTGTTGTGGGAATGTAAAATAGTGCACCTACTATGGAGAATAGTATGGAAGTTACTCTAAAAATTAAAAATACAACTACTATACAATCAAACAATCCCACTTCTGGGTATTTATCCAAAAGAGTTGATGAGCATCTTGAACAGGTATATGTACTCCCATGCTCATTTCTACAATACTTACAATAGCCAAGAGATGGGAACAACCCAAATATCTATTAACAAATGGATAAATAGTAAGTGGACTATACATACAATGGAACGTAGACCATAAAAAGAAAGAAATCCTGTCAAATGCTATAACATGGATGTACCTTGAGGACTATATGCTAAATGGAATAAGCCAGTCACAGAAGGATAAATATTGCATGACTCTACTTAGATAAAGTATCTAAATTAGTCAACCTAATTAAAGCAAAAAGTGGAATGGTGGTTTACCAGTGGCTAGGAAGGAAAAATGGGAAGTTGCAATTCAATGGGTATAAAGTTTCACTCATGTAAAGATGAAAAAGTTCTATAGACCTGCTGAATAATATTGTGCTTAGAGTTAACAATACTGTATTACACTGCAATACACTACACAAAAAGGATGGAAGAGAAAAAAAGGTCACAATACAAAAAAAGATAATAGAGGGGAAAAGATAGCACTAGTTATATCCTTTTTAGCTTAAATGAACTGGGAAAGAGTTCAAATAAGAATAGCAAAAGCAAATAGCTAGAAAATGGAACACATTTAAATGAATGACTTCCTGAAATGTATGAATAAATGTACTAAACATTGTCAACAAATAGTGGATCCTTTGTCTTGAAATTTTAAAATGTGGATATTCACATATTTAACATTTATACATGTTTATGTCTTAAAGACATAAACACAGAATAATTGACTTATGATTCACTTCAGTTATTTTAGGTGATCTTGCATTTTGGCTTTCAAATACTTACCATGAAAACATTATCAAATTAAATAAACATAGAAAGGGGTGTGTGAAAATAGACTGCAAGTTTCTCACCAATTAGGAAAGATCCAGATTGAGACTGTTTCATTTGATATGAATATTTTTTAAAAATACAAAGAACTTCTGGCTGAGTAGCTCTCAGTTCTTGCTTGGATGCATGCTCTCTGCTACAAAAACCTACATGTATACCCATATGCATATATGTATATATCTATAACATATATATATTGTATATATATATATATATATATATACATACAAATATATAAAAACATATACACAAAGATACTGGTAAGGTGGAAAACAAGATAAACATACTTGTGAAACAAAAAAACCAGAATCTCCAAGTTACCGGTATCAGAGGAAGAAGCTCTTCAAGGTATCCCTATGCAATATACAGTATTTTTGCATGTTTTGAACCTTATACTGTATGCATTCTTCTGTAGCTACTGTTTTTAAAGTCCCTTTAAAAGTGACTTTGTTTTTAGAACAGTTTTAGATTTAAAGAAAAATTGAGAAGATAGTACAGTTTCTATATTTCCCTATTTCTCCCTAAAATTAATATCTGACACTATTATGTTACATTTGTTATACTTAAGGACTAGCATGCATACATTATTAACAAAAGTCCATTGTTTATTTAGATTTCTTTAGTTTATATCTAATGTCCTTTTTCTCTTCAAGGATGTCATCCAGGTTCCCACATTACATTTAGTTGTCATGTGTCTGCTAGCTTGTGATTGTGGTGGTAGTTTTTGAGATTTCCCTTGTTTTTAATGATCTTGGCAGTTTTGAGGAGTACAGGTCAGGTATTTTGTAGGATGTCCCACTATTAGAAATTTTGGTGTTTTTCTCAAGGTTAGACTGGAGTTATGAGTTATTAGGAAGAAGATCATAGAGGAAAAGAACACTTTTGATCACAGCATACTAATCATACATACTATCAACACTGATTTACGATTGGTGATGTTGGTCTCCATCACTTGTGTGAGGTAGTGTTAGTCAAATTTCTTCATTACTCTTTCTTGTCTGCCTTGCCAATATTGTACTCTTTGGAAACAACTATGAGCAGCTCAAAACTAAGCAGTAGGGAGTTATGCTCCCCTCCTTGAGGTAAAGTATCCATATAAGTTATTTGGAATTCTTTTTCATGGAAGATTTATTTCTTCTCCATTTTATTTACTCAATCATTTATCTTTATCAGTTGGACATGTAAGTGTTTATTCTATTGGAATCATTATTAAACATTAATTTACTTAGTTGGATGCCCAAATAGTTTTAGATTTGGTTATTGGAAGTACTTACCGTCAACTCCTGTGCTCCTTTGACATACTTTCAACAATATTTTTATATTGTTCTTTTATTGTCTGGAATTACAAGATACACAAGACTGAGCTTGTGCATTTCCTGCTCTAGTACTAGAAGCAGCTATTTCTCCAAGAATCACTGGTTACCTTTGTTACAGAATGGTATTAGAAACCAATATGGATTTTGAGCAAACTTGCTGCTACTGGATGTCCTTTTATTTGGGGCTGTTCAGCTCACAAACAAAAAAAATATGTTTATACTAATCTGTATAATATACACAATATTTAAAATGTAACCATCTATATCTTTATTAAGTTAAACATTAATTTATACTGATGTCCCCAACTCTAAGCCATTACCACATGAATCATTCTAGCTTTCTGCCTTAATTTACCTATAAATCCCAACAGTAAGAATAATCCTGGCTCCCACCATTGCCTTCCATTTATTTAATTGTTCCATTCCATTATGCATATATAGCAGCAGCAGCATTGTTAACCAGCTCAGGGGACACAATCTTACCAACTATGGTGCGGTACTTATGTGCAGTTCCCATTTACCTTGTCTTCCAGAGTCTACACATTTCCAAAGGCACTTAGGTTAGTCCCTTTTCTCCCTGAGAAGATTCTCTTGTCAGTCTGCTTTCTTTCCTGGGATTCTCCAACCTCCAAAATGATTTTCAAATATTTGTATATACTAAGAAGCTTTCTTTAGGCTATATCATTTTATGGGTTTCAGCAAATGTATATCTTGCCTCCACTATTACAGTATGATCCAAAATAATTTTACTTCCCTAAAAACTCCACTTATTCACTCCTTCCTCTTTCCCCTCAAACTCTTGGCAATCAGACATTTTGGTTCTCTATGATTTTTAATTTCCCAGAATGTCATATATTGAAATAACATAATATGTAGTCTTTCCATACTAGCAACTTTCATTCATTGATATGCATCCAAAGTTCCCCTATGTCTGTTCATGGCTTGATAGTTCTTCTTTTTGTTGATGAATTATATTCCCTTGTACAGATCTAGCACATTCACCCATTTGGAGGATCCCTCACTTGCTTCCAGCTTTTAACAATTATAAATAAAGCTGCTATGAGCATTCACATGCCACTTTTTCATGAACATAGGGTTTTCAAATCGACTTGATAACCAAGAGTGCAGTTGCAATATCACATAGTAAAACAGTGTTTTGGTTTGTAAGAGACTGTGAAATAGTCTTCCAAAGAGGTCATACCATTTTATATTCCCACTAGCAATGAATAAGAACTTCTGTCGCTCTGCATCCCTAACAGGGTTTGGTATTACCCATTTTATTGTAGTTTTTAGTTATAGTAGGTGGGTAATGGTAACTCCCCATTGTTTTATTTTGCAATTTCTTGGTGACAAACAATGATGAGCTTCTTTTCATAGGCTCATTTGCCATGTATCTTCTTTGGTGAGTTATCCTTATCACTTGCCCATTTTATTACTGTTGAGTTTTAGGAGTTCCTTGGGTATTCTGAACACAAGTCTTTTATTAGACATGGGTTTTACAAATATTTTCTTCCAATCTGTGGTATGTCTTTTGTTACTCTTAAATGTCTTTCACACAGCAGAAGTCTATAATTTGAAGAAATCATATCAATTGATTTTTTTTACATAAATTATGCTTTTGGTGTAGTATGCTTAAAAAAAAGGATCACCAAATACCCTTTCCCCGTTGCTGTTTTCTTCTTCTTCTAGAAGTTTTTTCTTTCTTCATCTGAAAGTTTTACTATATTGTGTTTTACATTTAGGTTTATGACCTATTTTGAGGTTTTTTTTTTTTTGCAGTACTGGGGTTTGAACTCATGCTTGCTAGGTAGGCACTCTACCACTTGAGCCACTCTGCCAGCTCTGTTTTGTGTTTACAAGCAATATAAATCCACTCTCAATAAGACTATACTAATTCATGGGTAGTGCAGATACCTTTGCATGTGTGTGTGTGTGTGTATATATATTTGCAAATATATATACTAATTACTCCATCCTACCCCTTATAATATTGCTATTATTAATCTTACTCTATCCATAAACTATAATCATCTAACACATTGCTCACTATTTTGAAAAGTTAATTTAAAGATAAGAAAATAAAAAGATTTTATTTTATCTTCATTTATTTTTTTCTCTTATGCTTTTATCACATGTGAGTTATTGGCCTATCTTATTTTCCTTGAGAACATTTTTTTATTGATAACAGATTTTCTTTATTTTTGTCTGAGAAATTCTTTATAGAACTCTAGATGGTGTTTTTTTCCCCCTCTCAACATGAACATTTCACTCCACTCTCTTCTTGCTTGTGTGGCCTGGTAAGAAGTCTGATGTAATTCTTATTTTTGTTTCTAAAAATAGGTAAAGCATCTTTTTCTCTGGATGTTTTCAACTGTTTTCCTTTGTCTTTCTGTAGTTTTTGAGTATGTAATGCTTATGTGTTGTTTTGGTATTTATGTGGCTTGATGTTCTCTGAGATTCCTGGACCTGTCGTTTGTTGTCTGCTTATATTTTCAGAGAATTTTCTGCCATTACAACTTCAAATATGTATCTTCCTTTTTCTCCTCTCTTCTCAATATTCCAATAGGGTATATGTTACTCCTTTTGAAATTGTCCCATAGTTCTTAAATATCCTGCTCCATTTCTTCCAGTCTTTTTCTCATTGTATTTCAATGTGGGAGGTTTCTATTGTTATGTCTGCAAGTTTATTGACTCTTTGCTGCTCATTTCCAACCCATTGATGAACCTACCAAAGGTGTTCTTCACAAGTCTTTTACAGTTTTGATTTCTAGTCCCCTTTTTGATTCTTAGTTTCTAGCTCTCTACTTACATTAGCCGTCTGCTCTTGTATGCTGGCTACTTTTACTAGTAGACTCCTTAGTATACTAATCATGGTAACATTAAATTCTATTTCTGGTAATTCCAAAACCTATGTCCTATTTGAGTTTATTTCTCATGTTTATTTTGTCTCTTCAAGACTGTTTTCTTTCGTTCAACATGCCTTGAACTTTTTATTATTGTTGTTAAAAGTCAGTTTCTGTTGTCCAGTAACAGGAACTGATCCAAACAGGTCATTAATGTGAGGTTGGGTTAATCTGGCCAGGAGGTAGACTGTAGGGTTCCTAGAAATAAAAAGTCATGTGTGTATGTATATATGTATGTGTGTGTGTGGGGGGGGTCACCTAAGGTTCACATTGCACTGCAAGTAATTTTTCAAAATTACTAGTTAAGTGTTCCTACCAGTTTATGGCTCCATTGCCTTCTATTCCTTTAAGCAGATCTGACTTTCTGTAATTGCCTGTTTCCCTAGCTTTCAGGGGTATAGTTTGCCCCATGACTTCAGTTTTCTGATGGGTCCAGGAAAAGTTACTAATTTTCAGTTTGTTTAGCTGTTTTTCCTATTGTTAAGATGGGAATAGTAAGTTCCAAGCACTTGATAAATTCGAGCTGAAACCAAAAATCTGTACCAAGTTTTCTTTATTCAAAACTACGTGAGTTTCTTTGATGCTGATACCTGCAATTCTATTTTATTCATTTTCTCTACTGTATTCTATTTTATGAATATACCATGTTTTATTCAGTCTCTTGCTAATGAACATGTATGGTGTTTACAAACAGTGCTAAAAGTACCTTTGTGAAATCTCCTAATGCACATGTGCAAGAGTTTCTCTAGGACAGATGCCAAGGAGTGAGACTACTGACTTATAGTATAAGAACATTTTCAACTTCCCTAGATATTACCATGATGTTATATTCCATCAATAGTATTTGAGTTTTTATTCTATATGTTCAGGACTTGGCATTGGTAGGTCTTTGAATATGTCAATATCCTGGCTATTAAATGGTATACACTATTATGGTTTTATTTTACATTTTTATTACTAATGAGATTTCTTAAGTTTACTGGTCATCCATGACTTTACCTCTGTGAATTGCTCATTTATATCTTCTGGCCATTTTATTAGGTTGTTTGTGTTTGTCCAGAATTTAAAAATAACTTCTACAAATGAATATGTAAAGCCAAAAAAATCAAATGATGGGCAAAGAAACAGAAAAGCTAATTCACAGAGGGTTGGTGAAGGGCTGATAAATGTTGAATACATGTATCACTTCACTGGAAATCAGGAACATGAAAATTAAAAAAATCAGATAACTTTGCAAACCTATTGGGCTGGCAAAATTAACAGTTTAATACTATGAAATCTTGGCAAAGATGTAAGGGGGAATCTCGGAAATCCTACTTATTGGAAGTAGAAAACATACATATCCTATATTATAATAATTCCTCTTCTAGGTATATAATCTTTAAAATGTCAACAGGAGCAGCAGCATCCCCTGGGAACTCGTTGGAAATGCAAATTTTCACACCCTAATCCAGATCTGCTGAGTCAAAAATTTTGGGGGTAAAAACCAGCAATCTGTGTTTTAATAAGTCATTCAGGTGATTCAAATGTACACAAATATGGGAGCCATTAGAGTGATACTGCCCCAAATTTTTTGATTAAGATCTATAGGAAGAACTGTATTTTATGTTGTGGCTCACATGTACCTCTTTTCCCCTCTCCTCATCCTCTCTTCTTTTTCCCTTCTTTCTTGAACCCCTGCCCAAACAAAATATAAACTTTAAGAAATAGTAATTACACTAAGTGTATGAAATATACTTTGATATTTTCTATTGTATTCCACTCAATTTTATTTTTATTGTTTTTTTGGTGGTGCTGGGGTTTGAACTTAAGGCTTGGTACTTGTTAAACAGGTACCCTACACTTGACCTACTCCCTAGCTATTTTATTTTATTTTTTAAAAACTTGCTGGTTGTGACCTACTAATTGTAACCTAAGTTTCAAAAAAACTGTCAGAGAGAAACTCTTGCACATATTTGGTAAGAGATATGTAAAAGAACATTTGTAATTATTATCTGTAACAGGAAAATCATGGAAAGGACAACTCTTCAGGAAAATTGACAAATGAATTATGGCATATCTCTACAGTGGAATACTAAATGGTTCCTTGGATCATTAGAATACATTTCAAAAACATCAGGTATATTGAGTTATAAAAAAGTTATAGCAAGATATGGAGAGTATGACATCATCTATGTAGTTTCAAAATGTATAAAACTATGTATTTACAATTACAGATGCTCTTTGACTTATCATGGGGTTACATCCTGACAAACCCTCTGTAAGTTGAAAATATCATAAATTGGAAATGCATTTAGTACACCTAATCTAAGGAACATGGTAACTTAGCAACATAGTACACTGTCAAGTAGCAGCTATTTACCCTCATGGGAAGGAAACATGGCTGATTAGATGCTGCAGCTTGCACAGCATCACAAGAAAGTACCATACTATACATCACTAAACTGGAAAAAAGTCAAAATCCAAACCTCAAAGTACAGTGTCTACTGAATGCATATTGCTTTCACATAATAATAAAGTAAAAAAAATTGTAAATTGAGCCATCATAAGTCAGGGACATCTATATATAGATATGTAGTAAAGACATAAAAATGTACATGGGAATGGATATAACAAATTCTGGATAGTGGTTACAACTGGAAAGGAAAATGAGGTTGGTGAACGGTTCATGGAAGTCTTCAGGTGTATCTGTAATTCTCTACTGTTTTTTTAGTTAAGTGAATATGGAAACTATTAAGAATTGATAAATATGGCTGGCTAGTTAAGGTGTTTGCTACTTTATTCTATACAGCCTTTGGTATATTGCAATGTATTGTAACAAAAAGTAAGTAAAAACGAAGCTACCCGGAACAAACAACAATAACATATTAGAAATTCAATCACTCAAAGGAAAGTACTTTAACATCTACATCATTCACAATGACTGTTAAAAAAATCTGGAAAAGTCTGAAATTGGTGTTTTTATTTTTTTCATAGGACTGGGGTTTAAACTCAGGACTTTGCACTTGCAAAGCAGGCAGATGCTTTACCACCTGAACAACACCTCCAGTTCATTCTGCTCTGGTTATTTTGGAAACTGGGTCAAAACACTATTTGCCCAGGCTGGCCTCAAACCATGATCCTCATTATCTCAGTACCTGGCTGATTTTGTTTTTTAAAGTAGACCTATAATGTTCTAGGGGCTTGTGCTGTTTCTTTGGGTAACATCGTAATGAAGAGTATTTCATTCCTAGCATGAATGTGAAATAATGATTTGATCAATAAAATAAGGATTACATACAATATTACTTGCTTATAGGTTTGTCAGTTTCTCAAAACTCAGAGGACCGGTGTTCTTACTTTGCTGCTTTGCTAACAGTAACTTAAATCATGTGTTGTATGAAAGCCAGGTGAAACATTCTGAAGATAAAACTCACATGAAAAAAGCATTCTGAAGAGGAAACTTACATGGTAACTAACAGTTAACCCTTTTCACGGCATCAAACACCATGGCTACCAGCTATGGTAATAATAGATTATTATTAGCCTAAGGAAATTGGAGTTTACTTTTCCTTCAATTCAGGGTTTTTATCTAATAAGTATGGACTAAAGTCTCATAAAGATTTCTTTAAAATTCTAAGGGTAGTTTAGGACCTAAGGAAAGCACAGAGAACATCACAGGAAATATGCTACTTATGTAGCATGCAGAGAATAATCAAGGTCAAGGACAAATAGAATCACCATGCCTATGTCATAATCTTTGGTAATCAGAACTAATTTAAAAGTATTACTCTAGGTAGAGGTAAATAAAAGTGAAAACAACCCATGTTGTTTTTCTTGGTTTGGCCTATACCTTGTTTGGTTCCCCTGGATTATATGAAGAAAACATAGGAATTTTTCGGATCTCCTCCTCTGACAAACGATTTCTCTGGATTTCATCTTCTGGGACAAATTCTATTGGCTGCGTCAGCTTCTTAGGCCCAGTCCAACATTGCTCAGGTGAAAAATCAATAACTTTTGCCACATGGAGACTGGGACCTTTACCCTGTGCTGCCTGCTTTCCCTTGTCCTGGAGTAATGATGGGTTCTCAGCTGTGCCACTATCACCCACTGATGTAGCTGAGACCAGTGAGTGGGAAGCAAAGGGTTCACCTCTCATAAGTTGGAACTCTTCAAGACGTTTTTTCATTATCACCTCTTGGTAAAAACTTTCCAGGTTGTTCATGGGATCACCTTTGTTCTTCTTTTGGGGTTCATCTGGATCAAGACAAAGAAATAGGGAAGTTCTACAAAGCCTACCAGTACAACTTTGACAAATTAATAAAAATTAAATTCTGGATCTCAGATACAGAAATTCTTCTAGGAAGGGTCTCTTTACAACCTGTGACAAATGACAATCACATATAGCTATGTTATGATAGTGCATCTCAAGCAAGCCAGAACAATGGCAAGCCAAGTGAGGCACTTAGGACTCTCTAGATCATGCAAGTATATGCACCTCTAACTGATAAGGACATTTGAAAAATATAACCAGTAGGGCATATCAAATTTTAGGAAATTAATAATTCCTAGTATCATCTAATATGCACTGATTATTTAAAACATCTTTCTTACACAGGGTTACTTAATCCAGGATCTAAATAAATTTTGGGCTGTTAAATCTCTTAAATCTTATATTCTAAAATGGTGCCTGTTACTTCCAATCTCTCTAGTTTGTTTTCTCCCTCATCCACTGATTTATAAGAGAAGCCATTATTATGTTCTACAAACAAATGAATTTGATGAAGTGTTTCCTGATGGTGTTAACTTGTTCCTCAATTTCTCTATTTCTTGGCAGTTAAATATAGAACTATACTAATCTGATACCACAGCCACTGGACATGTGTGTTTAATTAATTTTTCATATCAAGTTCTTAGTCAAACTTAGTATGCTTCAAATGTTTAATAGCCATATGTGGCTACTGGATGTCACTATAGGACTGATAAAGACCATTTACATCATTACAGAAAGTTGCATTGAACAGTGCTGATCTAAAGGTTTGATTAGATTCATGTTCAATATTTTTAGGCAAGAATCATTCATATATAGATGTGTACTTCCTATTGCATCGTGATGTAAAGTCACATAATTTTTGGTGGTGGTCTTATTTTTAGTAATGCTGAAATTAGCCAGTGGATTCAGGTCATATTATTCTTGTCCTTCCATAATTATATTTTCCCATTCACCTTTTACCTAATGGGTAATATAAAATTCTATCCATTGATACTACTGCCTAGATCTATTTGTTTATTAAGAGCTGCAAAACAGAGCTTTCCTAACTCTAGTATTTTTTTTTATATTTGTTATCTGGCATTCTATAATGAACTTACCGTTATCAACTATTTAGTTTCCTTAAATATAGTTTATATAGGAAAGGCAGGATAAATGCTTGATTCCTTCCCATTCTTTATCAATTATGAGAGTAATGAGTTAGTGCATTTCTAAAAATGTCTAATAGTGACTAGTGGTTTTTTTAGTATAATTATGAAATTATGTATTTTTATATATTTCAATTAAATATAGCCATTTTTTTCTAGTGCTCAAATTATCCCATTTAGGACCAGTAGGAGTCCTTTCAAATCAGCTCCCATATTGCTTCCAGATTGTCTGGCACAGAAAGATAGCCCAAGTTTATCTTGCACATTTTAACTCAAACCTGGAATATTTCTCCAAGGAACCTTGATTCCTTTTAATGAAAAGTTGTACTTAGAAACCATGTGTTCATTGCTATCGAGCTGTTGCTGCTTCTAGGCCTTTACAGTAGGAAAAGCTGGGATATTTTGTAAGAGGAAAACAGAACTTGAATTCACATTAGTATTATGAATTCAAATTTAATTTCCTAAGGTTTTTACTTAAATTTCCTGACTTTAGGCTTATATTTCTTTTCCTTTATGCTTAAGTCATCAGTTCTATTTTTTTCTTTCTTTTTTTTTCTCATAGTGCTGGGAATTGAACCCAGAACCTCTTGCCTCCTAGGAAAGCACTCTAACACTGAGCTATGTGCCTGGCCCTTCAGATTTTAATAATATTATAAAAATTATTCATTAGCTTCTTCCTACAATATATGTATATAATAATAAAATTTCCAAAATAATACTAATATAACTATCAACATAAAACCACTGGGCACAGCATACATACATATGTATGCATGTATGTATGTATGTATGCATGTAGATATGTATCTATTTGGAGTCGGGGGGAAGGTACTGGGGTTTGAATTCAGGGCCTCGTGGCCTCTTGTTTGCTAGGCAGGCTCTCTTGCAACACCCCTAGCCCTTCTTGCTTTAGTTATTTTTCAAGTAGGGTCTTGCTTTTGCCCTAGAACAAGATCCTCCCATCTATGGTTCCCACATAGCTGGGGTCGTGTGCACACACCACCATGCTCAGCTTTTTGATTGAGATGGATTCTTGCTAACTTTTTGCCTGGGCTAGCATCAAACCATGATCATCTGTATCTCTACATCCTGAGTAGCTGGGATTACAGATGTAAGCCACTGTGCCTGGCCTCTTTTATATTTTTTGCAGTTGCTTTGTCCTTAGAATATACTTTATAAGGGATATACAAGTGCTGCTTTAAAGTCACTACAAGTAATTATTTTCTCTGTGTGGTTATGATACGAATTTTATTTATCATTAGGTTCATATGCTTCAGGTTGTTTTTGAATTATGTTGACTTATCCCCCACTCCTTTTTTATAATGCAAGGGATTGAACTCAGGGCTTTATGCATGCTAAGCAGGCAGTACTATGAACTACATCCCTCAGCCTCCTTTCTTTTTTGATTAAATTTTTAATTATACAAAACATTTACATGAATCTAAAGTGAAAACTGTTATACAGTACCTTCACAGATGTGTCACTTAAATCTCTGTCACCTTTATTTATTCCATCCTCTTCCTTCCCCATAAATAATGTTTTATTAATTTTGGCTATGGTCCCATTGTTTCTTTTTTTAAATATAAGCAAATAGGCACACACACATACACACACATAAAATTCATTAGTTATACCCCTCTCCTATGTAAACATAACTTACTTTTTTGTGGTGCTGGGATTTGAACTCAGGGTCTCATGCCATAAAGGTAACTTCCTATAAACACTGTTCTGCAACATACTTTTTTGAACTTAGTAATATAGCCTACAGATCATTCCATATTAAGGTGTGGAACTCTTTTTTCTTCTTATACCTACACATTACTCCATTGTGTGGATGTACAATCATTTCTTCAATTACTCCCATACTGATAAACATTGGTTTATCCAATCTCATGCTGCTATGAATAATGTCTTGAAAAAATAGCTTTGTGTGTATAGGATTTGGCATTTTTCAGAATGTTTGAAATTGATTCTATGAAGTGAAATTGCTGAGATAAGGAGTAAATAAATGTATATGTAATTTTTCTATATGTTATTAAATTTCACTCTGTAGAAGTTGTACTATTCTGTGTTTCCACCAGCAAAGCATAAGAATATTTACAGAAGTATTTAATACACAAAAATGTTAATCATGAGAAAAAAATTGGCAAATTCAACTATATTAAAATTAGGAGCTTCCGTTCATCAAAATGTCATAAAGAGATGAAAAACCAGAGCCACAGAATAAGAAAAGGTATTTACTATACAAATAACTATCAGATAACTTGAAACCAGAATATATAAATAACTCCTGTGGATCAATAAGAGAAAGATGAGCAACCACTAGGAAAATGAGCAAAAAATTGAAGAGATGTCCCACAAAGGAAGAAACACATATAGCTAACAAATATATATGTAAGTGCTCAACTACTTCAGAATTCAGGGAAAAATAAGTTAAGAAGGAAACGAGATACATAATAAACTGACATACCAAAAAAATGTAAAATAATGCAAATACCATATGTCAGTAAAGCTGAAGAGCAAATGAAACTAGATGAATATACTTGAAAATACTTACTCAATGACCATTATATGAGCCAGACACTTCTAGACTCTTGTGTATACCAATAAACAAAAATACCGGGACCTGTTGAGCAGGACAACAACTAAGATCCTCTAGCAATTTCTCCCCACAGACACACCAAGTTGAACAGCTATTCACGCACCAAACTACCAGCACAACATCTAAGGAAATCAGGAGAGAGACCACAGTGCATGCTTTGAGTATAATAAAATGAAAATACACATTGAAGAAGGCAAGAAGGAAAGAGTTGCTATTTCACCTACAAATAGCTCAGTCTGGAGAGAGACTCCTGCTTGGGGGTGGGGAGGGAAGAGAATCAGGCCCAGGTCTTAAAATTGAAACCCAGTATCTGGCCCACCATGGCAAAACCTTATGCTGGGCTAAGCCCCATGACCTTTACTTCCAGGCCAATACCTGAGGATAGGCCAGGAGGCAAAGAGACTGCCTCTATCACTTCTCCTCCAACCTCAGGAGGCAGGACTCCACCTACCTGCTGGGGAGCAGGGCATGAAAGCTAGCACAGGGCTTTCTATCAGAGCCCATGCCAGGTCCACCACAGTGAGTCCCAGCACCTGTATGTAGGTCAGAGCTCACAAATGGCATCAGGCAGATACCAGTGTACCTACGGGACAGACTTGAATTTTACCCACATCAGTTCCAGTCTTGTAGTGGGCCTAGGGAACACCCACCATCCAATGGAAACTGTGCAGTCCTTTGCAGCTGTGAGAATCAGATGCAACCCAGCTTAGCACCAGCCATGATAACCAATGGCTGTTTTCCACCACCCATGCCCCAGTTTTGGGTTGCACTGCTGTTGCCAGGCCAGTGCTCACAGATGGGGCTCTAGAACTGCCTTGGCACCAGGTAAGGACCTGCATCCCAGTAAAACAAACTTGTACTTCAGCCGACATCACTGAAGTGTGAACCCCAGTGAATCCCTGAGACTGTTCAGGTCCTTACAATTGTGATACTCAGGCATGACCCAGTTTAGGATTAGCACAGGTGGCCAAGGGTCTGCCTTGACAAACACTATACCAACCCTTTGATTAGGGGTAGGGTGGTAAGCACACAAGTTTCCTCTGGAACTAAGAACTAGGCTGGTTAAACTAACACTGGGCATACCCTAAGGGCCCCCAACCCCAGGCCTGCCTGCTGTTTCTTTGAAAGTTTTAACCAAATGACAAAACCCTAGCTAAAATGGCCAAGAAAATGAGAGAAGACAAAAATGACAAGATTGAAGAATTAAAGAAGAAGCATTATGGGCTGGACGTGTGCCTCAAGTGGTGTAGCACCTGCCTAAGTTCAAAGCCCTGAGTTCAAACCCTACCAACAAAACACAACAAGGAAGCATCACTACTCACCCTACAGAAATGAAAAATGATTATATAGGAATATTAACAGATAACTTTAGGCTAACAGGGTAGAAAACTTCCATGAATGGTCAAATTCATAGAAAGATACAAATTACCAAGGAAGATTCAAGAAAGAAAACAGCTTGGGCTGACAGTGTGGCTCAAGTAGTAAGAGTGCATGCCTAGAAAGTATAAGGCCCTGAGTTCAAACCCCAGTACCACAAAAAAGATAAAGAACACAGCTTAATAAAACTATAACAAGTAAAGAGGTTGACTTTAATAATTAACAAAATATCCACAAAGAAACACCCAGGTTCAGATGGCTTCATTGGTGAGTTCTATCAAATATTTAAAGCAATAACATCAATCTTGCACAAAAACATTCAGAAAATAGAGGAAGAAGGAATGTTCTTCAATTCATTCTATTAGAATACACGGATACAAAAGCTAAACAAAGACACCAGAATAAAACCAGACCAATATTCCTCATGAACACAGATGTAAGAAAAGTTAAAATATAAATAAAACTAATCTAGCAACACATAAAAGAAATTATACACATATAAATGGGGCTTGCAAGGGCCAAAGAGAGGCAAGAGAAAGAGAAAGCAGGCCATGGAGGGGGCTAGGAAGAGCTGGTCCTCGTAGCTGAGCTGGTCCCTGTGGTGGAATTTGAAAAGGCCCTAACATGAGGCCCAGAGGCCCAGGGTGGTGCTGCCTCCAGTGGGGCTTCATGGTGACCATGATGGCACAGCTCCAGGAGTTACCACTAGGGGGCAATGAAGAAGGGTGCCATCCCAGAGCCATTAATAACTGGTACTCCTTTGTGTGAGCCCCCATCCACTCTTCATTCTCCTTGCTCCCCAGCCTCAGATCAGGAGACTGAGAAAGAATATAGGAAAACAATTCCATTTACAATAGCCTCAAAAAAAAACCACCTAGGAATAAACTTAAGAAAGGAAGTTTAGTTTTACAATGAAAACTAAAAATCATTGAAGAAAGAAATCGAAGATTAGAGAAGATAAAAAGATCTCCCATGCTCATAGATTGGCAGAATCAATACTGTGAAAATGGCTGTATTACCAAAGACAATCTACATGTTCAATGCAATCCCTACCAAAATTCCAATGACATTCATCCATAGAGATTTAAAAATCAACCCTAAAGTTCATTTGAAAGCACAAAAGACCGCAAATAGCCCAACCAATACTGAGCACTCAACTAGCAAAAATGTTTTGTCTCTCTTATTATTGCTTATGTTTTCTCTTCAACAAAATTAGAGATAAGGGCAGAACAGGTTCTGCCTGGAAGAGAGAGGAGGTGGGGGGGAGAGGGAGGGGGCGGGAGACGGGGGAGAAATGGCCCAAACAATATATGCACACTTGAATAAATGAATAAAAAAAAGAGTAATGCTGGAGGTATCACAATACCTGACTTTGAACTATGCTATAGAGCCATAGAAATAAAAACAGCATGGTATTGGCACAAAAACAAACATTAAGACCAATGGAATAGAATAGAAGATCCAGATATGAATCCAAGCAGCTACGCCCACCTGATTTTTGACAAAGGCACCCAAAACATACAATGGAAAAAAGACAGCCTCTTCAACAAATATTGCTGGGAAAATTGGATATCTGCATGCAAAATACTGAAACTAGACCCATGTGTTTCATCCTGTACAAGTATCAACTCAAAGTGGATTAAGGACCTTAATAAAAGACCTGAAACTATGAAGTTAGTGCAGGAAAGAGCAGAGAATTCACTGAACTTATAGGCATAGGCAATGACTTCCTCAATAGAACTCAAATGGCTCAGCAACTAAAAGAAAGGATTAACAAATGAGACTACATGAAACTGAAAAGCTTCTGCACAAAAGAAATGGTCACCAGATTGAAGAGGCAGCCCATAGAATGGGAGAAAATCTTGACCAGCTACAATTGACAAGGGATTAATAGCCAGAATATACAGGGAGCGCAAAAAACCAAACTCCCCCAAAATCAATGATGCAATGGAGAAATGGGCAAATAAGCTGAACAGAGCTTTTTCAAAGAAGTCCAAATGGCCAAAACACACATGAGGAAATGCTCAACATCCCTGGCTATAAAGGAAACACAAATCAAAACCACGTTAAGATTCCACACCACTCCTGTTAGAATGGCTATCATCAAGAACACAAACAACAAATGTTGGCGAGGATGTGGGGGAAAAAAAAGGAGCCTCATACACTGCTAGTGGGAATGTAAATTAGTGCAATCACTATGGAAAACAGTATGGAGGCTCCTCAAAAATCTAAAAATAGAAATGCCGTATGATCCAGCATATATTAAAGGAATATGTCATACAATAAAGACACCTACACACCTACGTTTATTGCAGCACTATTCACAATGGCCAAGCGACAGAAACAACCCAGATGCCCTACAACTGATGAACAGATTAAGAAAATGTGATATTTATATACAATGGAATTTTATTCAGCCATAAAGAAGAATGAAAATTTGATATTTGTAGGTAAATGGGTGGAATTGGAGAACACAATCTTAAGTGAAGTTATCCAAGTTCAGAAAGCCAAAGATCGCCTGTTTTCTCTCATTTGTGGAATATAGGCCCAATACAAATACAAGCAATATTATGAAAAATAGGTCACACTAAAGGGAGGTCAATAATGGGAGAGGGAGGGTAAAAGAAGGAAGTTAAGAAGGTGAGTATGGATAATGTACCTCCTATATTTAGAATTTTTAAACCCGTTGAAATCACCATAAGAAAGGGACTCAGGTAGAAAGGAGAAAAGTAGAGGGATGAACCAATTCGAGTTATAATACATATATACATGGAATTGTCACAATGAGACCCCCTGTATAGCTTATACAAACAAAAATGTATTTTAAAAAAAAAAACCAGAAAACAGAAAGGTGAAACAGGTCCTGTCTGGGGGCTAGCACCAGTGGGTGGGGGGAGGTATAGAGAAAGGGTGTAGGAAGGTGAATATGGTAGAAATATTATGCACTCATGCATGAAAATGGAAAAATTAGATCAGCTGAAACTGTTCCAGAAATGGGGGCAGGGGAAGTAAAGGAGGATGATTGAGGGGGTGAATTCAGCTATGATATATTGTAAGAACTTTTGTAAATGTCACAATGTACCCCCAGGACAACAATAAAAAAAGTATAAAACCCAGTCATGGTGAGAAATGTTTGTAGTCCCAGCTACTTGGGAGGTTAAAGCAGGAGGACAGCAAGTTTTAGGGCAGCCTGGGCAAAGTTGCAAGATCCTACCTCAACAATAAAATAGAAATAAAAGGACTCAAGTGGTAAAGTGCTTGCAAGGCCCTGGGCTCAATCTCCAGTACTGTGTTGGGGGAGAAGGAATGGTAAACTAAAAACAATTTTTAAAGTGCTGAAATTAATTGTAGAAAGATCTAAATAAACGCAGACATTCCATGTTCATGAATTAGAAGAAATTGACAATTTTTCCCAAATTGAATTAGATTCAATTTGATATCTATTAAACTCCAGCAGTCCTTTTTGTTTTGCAGAAAAATTGGCAAGCTGCTTTTAAAATTTGCATGGAAATACCAAAGTTCTAGAATAGAAGAAACACAGTAAGAGGAGATAAACTACTTAATCTCTACGCTTACTATAAAAGAACAGTAAAGAGATTTAGGGCATACAGACAGGTATATAGGCCAAAGGAACCAAACTGAATGTCTAGAAATGAAGCCTTACATTTATGGTCAATTGATTTTTTTTCACAAATGTGTCAAGAAAATTCAATGGCGAAAATAACAGTCTTTATGACATGCAGTGCAAGGACAAGTAGGAATCTGTAGATAAAAGTAAGATCTTGGACTCTTTATCTCACACACAAAAATTAATTTATATGTACAATGGATCTAAATGTAAGAGCTAAGACAGCAATTATTCTAGAAGAAAACATAGGAGAAGTCTTTGTGCTTCATAATACACCTTTAAAAAAATGAAAAGGCAAGCTATGGAAGAAACCATTAGACTTTATATTATACCTTATAAAGGACTTGTATTCAGGATACACAAAGAAATATCACTACTCAACACTAAAAAACAAATAACCCAACCAAAAAATGGGCAAAAATATATCATAATGGCATTGAAATGAAAAGACAGAATGAGAATTAAACATTTTCAACACATATAAACAACAAAATAATCCATGTCCATAATAATAAAGAACGTGTACAAAATTATAAGAAAATGCACCTACAATTAGAAAAGAAAGCTGGAGATAGAATGTTCAAGACATATAACGCCAATACTTTCCTAGCTCCCTCCTCCTTATAATAACACTTAAGTAAGACCTACCATATTTTAGGGCTTTTGGAGCTGAGCTATAGTTTTGATACATGCCTAAAGTATCCTCTGAACCAAGAGTACATCTAGAATAACACAAGCAGATGGAAAGATATTCAGTAAGTACATAGGCATTTTCACATTTGCTAAATGGGGAAAATGACTGAATAGACATTTCACTAAGGAGGCTGTCTAAATGGCCAATAAATGTGTGAGGTGTCTGATATCACTAGTTATTAAGAAAATGAAAAGAAAACCACAATGAAACAAACAATACAGGCATGGGCTCCTGAAAAATACAGTCTGGAAACCAACACAATACACACACATGACACAAGGGTACTGTTCTAAGGCAAATTAAATGCAATATGTGATTCCTAATTATAGCATAGATAAAACTGAGATTTGATTATGAACTGTGTATCAAATAATACTAGAGTGATCACAAAACTGTAATTATATAGGAGAATGTTCTTGTTCTTAGCAGATACATAATGAAGCATTTAGGAATTAATCCTCATTTCATCTGATACTTATTTCAAATAGTTTAGCAACAAACATACTCATGTAGAGGAAGAAAGGAGCAAAGCAAATGTGGAAAAATGACAGCAGTTGGCGAGCACAGGTGAAAGGTATGAGTATATTCTTATAATTTTTCAGAATACTTCCAAGGATTGGAGATTGAAGCATGAAGAGAAATGTTTAACTACTGAGGTTAAAATTACACAAGACAAAACCTGATTTCCTATTTCTAAGTTAAAAAGCTTACACTAAGGACCCACCATGTAAAGACATAGAGACATAGAGGGAAAATATCATTTGATGGTGAAAGCAGTGGTTGGAGTGATACAACTACAAGCAAGGTTTGTCAATAACTACCAGAAACTAGGAGTGAGGCTCTCTAGATCTTCCCTCAGAGCCTACAGAAGGAACCACCATGTCAACATCTTGATTTTGTACTTATAGTTTCCATAACTGTGATAAGAATAACTTTCTTTTATTTTTTTGGTGGTGGTACTGAGGTCTGAACTCAGGGCTTCACACTTACTAGGCTTGCTAGGCAGGCGCTCTACCACTTTCTGTTATTTTAAGCCATCCAGTTTGTGGTACTTGTTAATGGAAGCCCTAGAAAGCTAATACAGATTTTGGTACTGGAAAAGGATGCTGTTATAACAAATACCTAAAAATGTGGAATCAACTTTGGAATTGAATAATGGATACAGGCTAAAAGAATTCTGAGTCTCTTGATCTTAAAAGCCTAAATTTCCTTGAGGAGACCATTGGTAGAAATATGGATGTTAAAGGTGATTCTGGTAAGGCTCAGAAGGAAGTGAAGAGGACAGTAGTGAAAGTTTATTATCAGCTTGGAGAATATATACAGGTATATATATGCATATGTACATAGGATCATTGGGAATGAAAAATTGCTAGAGATATGAACATTAACGGTGTTTCTGGTGAGGCTATAGAAAGAAAAGATGAACATGTTACTGGACACTGAAGAAAGGTGATCTTCTTAAGCAGTGGCAGAAACTTGGCTGAACTGGTTTCTGCTGTTGGGTAAAAAGACATTAAATGATAAACTTGGATTATCTAGCTGAGGAGACTTCAAAACACAGTGTGGAAGATGCAGGTTGGTTATAATAAAATGAGAAAAAAAAGCATAAATTGAAAATGGAACTGTTAAAAAAAAAAAGAAAGAAACCAGCTCATGATGATCTGGAAAATCCTAAATCTATCCAGACAGCATGCTCTGGAAAAGGTTGTGGCTGAACAAACCATCACTGAAGAGATTGGGGTGACTCATGAATCTAATCAATCATCTCAGCAGAAGCCAGGAAGAGAGATGGGGTTGTCCAGGAAAGATCTGTAGAGAACTCTCAGATCTAATGGTATGGATTTCTTGACACACATGAGATTGGCAAGGCTTTTGATCGTTTCATACCAGCAGAACAAGTGCCAGCCTAATGTGAAAGTGACAGTCATAGGACAAAATGAAAAAGGAGTTAAGCCGTATTGCTGAGGCCAGAGAGAGTGGGGCTGTAGCTATCTAGATGGGCTGAGAGGCCCAGAGGACAGGGCACTGAGCTCTAACACTACTCTGGGGTCTTGAAAACTCATGAAATTTGCCCTGGTAGGATAGAAACTTGCTCAATAACTCCTTTATTTCTTCCTTATTTCCCTTTAATAGAAATGTCTATTCTGTGCCTGTTCCACTATTGTGTATCAGAAGCAGAAAACTTGTTTTCTAGTTTTGCTGGTCTCTGAATAGAAAGGAATTTTGTCCCAGGATGGATCTTTTCCAAAGCCTCATCAACTCCTGAGTTAGGTGATTGAAATAATGAGACTTGAGACTTTTTAGTTGATATTTTGATGAGATTTGGATCTTTGACTTGGTTAAGATTGGGGGGGTATGTTGTAATAGGGTGGATGTATTTTGCATGTGTCGAGATGAATGTGAATTTTTGGAGGCCAGAGGGAACACTGTACTGGGTTGAATAGTAAATCTCCCAAATTCATGTCCACCTGGAGTCTCAGACTGTAACCTTATTTAGAAATAGATTCTTTGCAGATGTAGTTAAATTAAGATGAGGTAATGCTAGATTAGGGTGGGCTCTAAATCTAATGTCTATTGTCTTTATAAAAGACCATATAAAGACACAGAGACAGACATATAAGGAGAATGTCATTTAATGACCGAAACAGAGATTAGAATGATGTGTCTTCATGTCAATGAACACCAAGCATTGCTATCAAGTAGCAGACACTAGAAAAGGCAAGAAAGGATATACTCCTAGAGCCTGCAGAGAGACCATGGTCCTGTCAACAGTTTGCAGAGAGGATAAGTCTCTGTAATTCTAAGTCACCAGATTTGTGGTAATTTATTACAGAAGCCCTGGAAAACACAATAACTATAGGAAACTCTTCTATGAATTATGTTATAGAAAGAACAAATTGATATATATAGCAATATGAATAATCTTAAAAATAGTATGCTGAATTAAAGAAGTTTTATACAAAGAATACATACTGTATGGTTCTAGAAATAAGAAATTTCAGGACAGGAAAACTAATCTATAGCAGAAAAATTTCAAAACACTAGTTGCCTTTGGGAAGATAGATAGGAATTAATGGAAAGAAATGTGACAGAATTTTCTGGGATGATGGCAATCTTCTATGTGCTGAAAGGGATGAGGTTATATATATATATGCAGTGGTGTGTTGGAGATTGCCTGATGATTGTGTACATCCATTCTCAACTACATGTTGAGATGACACGTTGGTAGTCTGAAATTGGCCATGGTGGGAATATGTACACCATAGAAACTGGCAAATTATACAAATTAGGAACTTTTATCCCTGGAGAGTTGGTTGTTACAACATTTACTAGTAAATAACTCTATCCCATAATATGCATGCTGAAGTATTTGGAGGCATTCACTTACATCAGCAATTAAAAAAAATACATTAACAAAATGGATTGTTAGAGCTATAGATTAGATGCTAAGTCATAAAGTAAATAATATTAATGATAGAATCTAGACTGTGATATAATGTGTAATTGTGACAAAATTTTTTAACTTTTCTCCAAATTTAAAAATTTTCATTGAAACAAAGAGTGGAAATCTTTTCCAATGTGGATATCAAAAAACAGAAATATATGCATTAAACTTACCTTTTTAGGACTTCCGTTTTTACATTTCATTCTTTAACTGGTACTTATAGTAAGAGGAGAAAATCTGAATATTTTATTTGCTCAAGTAGTTGAACAATTTGAAGGGAATTTTTCATTTTTATCGTATTTTTAGATAGATTAAGGTAGGAGTAAGTATACCATTGAAACTGGCAAATGATCATGCTAATGTCCTAAGAGGAGAGGAGAATTGATTGTGGTCCTTTGGAAGAGAAGGATAGGATTTAGCACTAAAGTATAAAGATTAGCCTTAAGCAGCAAGAATCATCCTAACTTTTGAGTCAAGTAGGAAGAAAGCGAGAGTTAGAATGCAGAAGTTAGCAGAGAGTGGAGTGGGAAGTAGATGAAAGTACTTGCTGGTTTGAAACTGAACAGAAGACTGTCTGTTAAAGATAATGAAATAGTTGGATAAGAAAAGTCATGAAGCTCTAAAATAGCATTAATAAGGAATGAAACAGAGAGCTGACTAGGTAGTAGGAGACAGGCTACCAGACAAGAGAGAAGGCTCTAGACAATACCAAAGATAAAGAATTTATAGAGGCACTAATGAACAAAGTTATAGGATTTTTCTTTAGTATTGCTCCAAAGCAGCAATAAGAATGATTCCTTTCAATAATGTAGTTAAATAATGGATGATTGAGTCTAAGTAAGATTAGGAAGGAAGAAGAAACAGGCAAGGGCTGACAGATTAGAAGAAAACAAAATATCAAGGAACTAGAGATTTAAATAGCATTGAAGAGATGGTACAATGGGACTAAGAGGGTTATGAGAGCCAGAAGGATAAGAAAAAGATTATGGTCAGAGTGTACACGCTGGAATTTATTTCAGAAGAAGTGTTTTTCTAGAAATAATATATCTTGTTTTCCATTGATTTGGTTAGAAAATGGTATGTACATAATTCAAAAATTAAGTTTGTCTCAAGATATAGTACAATCACATGTTATAAACCAATAAATCTTTTCAAATCACATACATAAGTGCTGGGGTCAAGGCACTTTTGTGTAAGATCATAGATTTAAATCCCAACCTAGTCACTTAATAATTGTGATCTTGGGGTAGCACAAAGATAGGTGCAAATAATCACTAAAAAACTATTAACTGTTAGGACTTGTATTTCTGAGTAAAATGAAATAATCATACTTGTCTTTCTCTCCCACTGAAGAGTCATAACCTGGAGAAGACATATGGTACATTTGAAAATTGCAGATTTTCCTGGAGACAGGGGGAAAAGAATGGGGTTGGAGCCTCTTCAAACCACCACTCCCAGAGAACTGTCATTATGTAACCTGTCTGGTGGTCTCCAGGAAAATCCCATAAACTACATTGTATTTGACCAGACTTCTAGCTCACAAAATGCTAACAGCCTTTTAACGAAGAAATTATGTCAAAATGATCAGAGGCAATTGAATTTTATAGCTACCTGAGATGGTGGGTAATAGTTGAGGAAAACATAGGTTAATCAAAAAGCTTAGAAGGCAAAAATCTGGGGGATGAGATGTCATAGGGGGTTCTAAAAAGCTCTAGCACATTTCTGGAACTCTAGATGGCCACATACATGCATAAGGCTATCCACATGCCTCAGGTTGTGTATGCTCAGGGAAGATCTGAAAAGGTCCTAAGAAGTCATCTTTGACTAACCTTGAGGCTTTGTACAAGCAGGAAACGGAGGCTAAGATGAAATTATAAACTACATGGCTAAGTGTTGAAGATACTCTCAGCATGCACACAGAATCCCTCAGGAAAGATTGGAAAAGTACTAGTCCTAGACATAATGTTCTAGACATAATGAAAACATTATACTAAGTTACTGAACAGCACTTATTATGTGATTCATTTAAATAAAATGTCCAAAATAGGAAAATCCATAGGGATAGATAGTAGATTAGTGGTTGCCTAGGCTGGGGATAGAAATAGGGACTGAGAGAAATCTTTGAAGTGATAGAAATGTTCTAAAACTAGAATGTGGTCAGGTTTGATGAATTCTATAAATTTACTACAAATCACTAAATTGTATACTTAAAAGGAACAAGTTTTATGATATGTAATAAATGATAACTCAATAAAGTGGTGAAAAAATATTCCAACTGTATACTATAAAAAAGCTTACTTTTCTCCAAATATAGTAATAGATAGAATAGAAGTAAAGTGATGGAGAGAAACCAATTATGGAATGCTGAAGTAAGAACCTCTGAACATCTCCTCTTCCATAAAAGTAAAAAGTACACTGGCAAAAATCTGCAATTAATCTAAAGGCTTGCAACAGAACATGGAGAAGTTTCTTAAGAAAAACTAAGTAAGATTAGTAATGTTTGTAGCACTTCAACTGTCCACAATTCTATCTCCTCTCTCAGTATCCCTGAAAACCAACAACATTGCAATTACAGTAGCTACAAAATTCAGCAACATAGCTGAAACTAGAGGGGCTGAATAGTTCAAGAGCTCCCCAAAAACTGCATCCTCAGAGTATTTTTACTATTTGACCTGCCTGGGACCACAATGGGAAGCTACATGCTGAGTCCTTGTCTTTGGCCTGACTTGTATACCACTCTTGAGAATAGTTCATCTCTAGGGCATTTATCAAAACCAATCAGTAGGGATTGTATACCATTACAGCTGCTTGAGATGGCATTAACAGCTGAGACTAACAAGAGGCTGACAAAAAAACTTTTAAAAAATGGAAACAAGATGTCCATAGTGGCTTTGGAAAGTTCAGAAATAAATCTAGAAGGTAATGAAAATGTTTATAATACTGCTGTGATTACTAGACAAAAATTTAAATCACTTATTATAAGTTCTACAAATAACTAAAGTAAACTATGTATAAAGAACTAAAAGAAGCTGGGCACTGGTGGCTTACATTTATAATCCTAGCTACTCAGGAGGCAGAGGTCAGGAGGATCACGGTTCAAAGCCAGCCAGGGCAAATAGTTAGCAAGATGCTATCTCGAAAAAACCCTTCTCAAAAAAGGGCTGGTGGAATAGCTCAAGGTGTAGGCCCTGAGTTCAAACCCCAGTACTGCAAAAACACAAAAAAAGAGAGACAGAAAGTCTTAGAAAATAGAGAATAAAAACAGAAAGAAATTAAATTTCTCTAATAGGGGTCTCAATAGAAGATTTGAGTTGGCAGAAGAATCACCAACTTAAAGATAGGCGCACTACCTAGTCTGAAGAGATTAACCCACGCTGTGGAGAACAAATGAAAAAAAGGACAAAGAACAGTTATAAGAGCCTTGGAGAACTGTAAGTCTCTGAGATATCAACATACACATAACAGGAGTCTCAGAAAAAGGAGAAAAAGGGACATATTATTTAAAGAAGGAATGGTTAGTAGCTTTCCAAAACTGATGAAAAACATTAATCTACAGATCAGAGACTCAAAGTAGGATAAAATGAAAGAGATACATGTCTAGATATATATCCAAATTGTCAAAAGTGAAAGACAAAGACTGAATTTTAACAACAGTGAGAGAAGAGACAAGAGATGTCTCAATAAGATTAACAGCTGACTTATCAGAAAGGAGGAGGCCAGAAGGCAATAAGATGACATATTTAGGACTGGAGATGTGGCTGAAGTGGTAGAATGCCTGCTTTGCAAGTGTGAAGCCCTGGGTTCAAACCCTAGTCCCAGGGGGAAAAAATCACTGGGAAAATAACATACACATCACTAAAACTATACTTCAGAGGAGAGGACAAGAAAGAATAACGAGTGATTATGGTCAAAGTATGTTATATGTGTACGTGAAAATGCCACAATGAAACCCGTTATTCTGTACAATTAATTTATGTTAATAAAAATGTTTAAAAAACGGCACTTCCAAACTGAAGGAGAAAGTAAGCAGTCTCATATCAACAAACTGAGAGAATTCATCACTAGAACACCTGCCTATAAGAAAAACTAAAAGGAATCTTTTAGGCTGAAATAAATGGATGGTATATAGCTACTCAGAGTCACACAAAGAAAGAGCACAAGTAAAGTTGACTATACAGGTAGACATAAAAGACAGTATAAATGTGCTTTCCTTTGTAACTCTTTTTCTTCTATCTCACTTAAAAGATAAAAGATAACTACATAAAAATAATTATAAAATGGCTGGGCACTGGTGGCTCATGCCTGTAATCCTAGCTACCAAAAGGTAGCAATCAGCATGAACTTGTTTCAAAGCGAGCCCTGGGCAAGTAGTTCACAAGACCCTATCTCAAAAATACCCAACACCAAAAAAGGTCTGGTGGAATGGTTCAAGTGGTAGAGTGCCTGTCTAGCAAGCATGAGGCCCTGAGTTCAAACCCCAGTGCCACCAAAAAAAAATAATAAAACAATAATATAAAATTGTTGTTGGGGTAAAAAAAATCTGTAAAGATTTAACTTGTAATAGTACAAAGGGGAAAACAAGATACTTGAACAGCCATTTCAACAAATAAGATACACAAATGGCCAAAAAGTGTATGAAAATATGCTCAAGAGCCTAGTCGTTAGGGAAATAAAGTCAAAACTATGAGATACCACTTCATGCCCACCAAGGTGGCTATTATAATAAAAAAAAAGAGAGAAGAAAAAAACCCAGAAAATAACAAGTGCTGATTAGAGTGCAAAGAAATCCAAAAATTTTGTGCATTCCTGATAATAATGTAAAATGGCACAGTCTCTACGGAAAACGATATGGCGATTCATCAAAAAATTGAATGCAAAATTACCGTACTATCCAGCACTTCCACTTATGAGTATATATCCAAAAAAGAAGTGAAAGCAGATACTCAAATGTATTTGTACACTCATGTTCACAGCAGTATTACTCACAATAGCTAAAACAGGGAAGCAACCGAAGTGTCTACTGTTGAATGACTACATTTTTAGAATCAGCATATACATACAATGGAATATTACTCAGCTTTAAAAAGGAAATTCTGGCATATTCTACAACATGAACAAACCTTGAAGACATTATGCTAAGTAAAATAACCCAGTCACAGACAGGTGTGACAGTGCACATCTATAATCTTAGTGTTTGGGAGGCTGAGGAAGAAGGACCATGGGTTCAAGGCCAGCTTGGATTCCAGAGCCCAAGGCCAGAATGGGCTACATAGTGAGACCTTGTCTCAAAATACAACAACAATAATAACGCCCCAAATACAAAACCCAGTTGCAAAAGAACAAATACTGAATGATTTTGCTTATAGGAGGTACCTAGAGTAGTCAAATTCAGAGACAGAAAGCAGAATGATAGTTGCCAGAAGGTAGGGGAGAGGGAAATGAGGAGATAGTGCTTAATGGGCACAGAGTTGAAAAGTCCTGGAGATGGATGATGGTAATTGTTGCAGAACAATGTGAATATACTTAATGCCATAGACCTATGCACTTAAAACTTGTTAAAATGGCAAATTTTATGTTATGTACACTGTATCACAATAAAAACAAAACTTCCTCTACAAAAAGACACTGTTAAGAGAATGAAAAAACAAGGTACAGAGACAAAATATTTGCAAATCACATATCCAAGGGGGGACTGTGTTAGGAATAAATATGTGTATTTCAAAGGTCATTAGGAAGGAAATAAACAATCCAATGATGAAATGGCAAAAGATTTGAACAGACACTTTAGCAAACAGGATATAAGGATGGCAAATAAGCACATGAAAAGATATTCAACATCATTAGACATTAAAGAAATGCAAATTAAAAGAACAATGAGGACCACTTCACATCTATCGGAACCACCAAAATAAATACTGACAATACCAAGTGCTGACAAAGATGTAGAGCAAGTGGACTCTCATACATTGTTGGGGGAAATGCAAAATGGTACAGCCACTCTGGAAAATGGTTTGGCAGTTTCATATAAAGTTAAATGTACACTTACCATATGACCCAGTAATCCCACTTCTAGATATCTACTTAGAGAAATAAAAACTTATGTTCACACAAAAACCTGTACAAGAATG
The DNA here is from genome assembly GCF_047511655.1 of Castor canadensis. Lineage (NCBI taxonomy): Eukaryota > Metazoa > Chordata > Mammalia > Rodentia > Castoridae > Castor > Castor canadensis. The sequence goes on along the minus strand of NC_133405.1, from coordinate 47,114,311 downwards.
TTAATATCAGTATTATTCATAACCACAATAGCCTGGAACAAACCCAAATACACTTCAAAGGGTAAATGAATAAACTTTGGAAAAATCCATACAATGAAATGTTGACTCCACAAAATGAATGAACTACTGATACAAAAAACGCTTGGATGAGTTTCAAAGGCATTATGCTGAGTGAAAGTCAGTTGCACAAGATTACACACTGGATGATTCCATTTATATGACAGTCTCTAAAAGATAAATCTAAAGTGATGGAGAACAGATCAGTGATTGCCAGGAATTATGGATGGGGGTTAGGAGTGAATATAGAGGTACAATATGAGGGAGTTTTTCAGAGTGATGGAGCTATTCTGTCTACTGATTGGGGTGGTGGTTACATGAATCTACATGATTTACAATTCACAGAAGAAAAAGCCCCATGCAATTTTATTGTAAGTTCATTTCAAAAACAAAATACTAGCTATAATATCACCATCATCATCATTATCATCATCTATAGTTATTTTACTAATAAAAATGTTTAGAATTATTTGCAAAATGGGATCTACAACTCAGCAAGGTCAATTTATGTCTGGTACAATAACTGAAAGGTACAGAGATAAAACAACACTAAATATAAAAGCTTCATAACTTTTACTAATTTCTCTCTTTAATATTTCATATCAGGATATGTTCTCTCTGGATCATTCCCTACAAACATTGTCATATACTGAATAAGGAATTAAATAAGTGTTCAACTTATAATTGTGGGACCCTAGGTTACATTCCTAAATCTAACACTTTAAGAAAACTCTCGACTTGCCTTTTGTGCCTAATTTTATCTTCCTCTTCATTGAGGTCATGTACTTGTCTGCACTTGTCTTTTTGTGGTATGCTGTGAAGGTTTAAAGCAAGGAGTTTCAAAGATAGGAAACAGAACAGATTCATACATCCCCCCCAACCCCCACCCAAATACCAGGTACTGTTCTAAGTGATTTACATGTATTACCTTACTTAATCCTCCTAACAATCCTATATTATAGCTACTATTAATAGTCTCACTTTACAGATGAAGAAACTGAACTACAGAGTGATAACTTCCCAGCATCTCATAGCTAGTAGGTGGGGGAGCCAGGATCTTCCCAGGCAGTCTGCCTCCAGAGTCCATGTTCATAATTAGTATGTCATTTTTCTCCACAAAAGGCTGTTCATGTGTTATTCATTCCTTCCTTTACCACTATTTTGCCATATCTATGGTCTCTCAATAATTCTCAGGGCTTCAGTCTATCATCTAAGCAGAGACAATTCCCAACTATATACCTAAATCTGACCTCTCTTAAGCATCACTGCTTTATTTCTAACTGCCTTCTCAATATCTGCATTGATGTTCCTGTCATTTTCACACATTTGACATGTTTAAAGTCAAACTCGTCCTTCTTCAAAATTTCTCCAAAAAAGGCTTTCTTAGTTTGGCCAGTTGTTAAACCACACAGCCTTAGAACATCTGGGTTATCTTTGACACACTCCTCTACATTGACCCTCATCCTTCATTCTCAGTCAACAAGTTTCATCAATTCTTCCTTTGCAATATCTCTTATTAACAAACCTACTTCCACTTCCAATTCAACTGTCATCATTATAGTCTGGATATTCACGTCTAAATGACTAAATACTTCCTAACCATTCTGTTTCCTTTCTGTAATCCTATTTATTGGCCACCACATTAATCAACTTCAAATATGGTTTTTATCATGTTACTTTTGGCTCAAAAAACATCTCTGTGCAAACTCAATAACTAAAAAATTAACTCTGTATACAACCAACCAAATAAAGTCTAAAATTCTTAGCTACATTTCCAACCTTGTCTCTTATAACTCCCCCAAGCAGTCAGTAGTGCTCATAACAACTATTGCAGTTGAAATGCCATTCCCTCTCCTGTCTAAATTGTTAGTATTAAAAGAATATTTAAATTTTACCTCTTCTGAGAGGCCTTCAGTCACACCAATAAAACTCTGAACTTCTATAGCACTTAACAACTATATTGTGTATTGTTACTAAATGTTTTGTGTACATCTCCAACCAGACTGTACTTAGCATAAGCCCAGGAACCATTCTTAAAACTTCTGTATACCTTTCACCATGCATAGTAAAATTGATCTGCTAAATTAATTCTTTCAAGTTAAGTCATATACTATTTATGTATATATTTTGTGCTAATTTATAGTTTAAATATCCTTCACAATCTAGCCTCACTTTCCTTTTCAGTGACCTCTCCTGTCATTCCCTACTACACTGAACTTCTCATTGTTACCCCTTAGATAACCAGGTCCTATTCACTTACTACCTGTAATGTCCTTTTCTCTTTACCTGACAAATGCCTGTTGATCCATCAGGACAGTACACATGTCAACATCTGACTCCCCCAACTAGATTAGGATGCTTTATGTCTTGTGTTCCCTTCAGCATTTGATTCAAATCTATATAAAAACAATTGCCATGTTGTCATGCAAGAAACTATGCACATATTTGACTGTCTCATGAGACTTCACATTCATCAAGAGTAGTAACAGTTTGTCTTTTCCCTAGTCCTTTCATTAATTCTTCACATCTAATACTCTGATAGCAAACCATTCTCTCAAGTAAAGAACATATCAAAGCTAGTGAGGACTGCATACCTTGGTAATAAAGAGCCTTAAGGAAGGAGTGACGGTCAGCTCCCTGAAATAAAGATTTTTCTATTTCCATTTCTCGCCGAGTCAGTTGTTTGCTTTTTGAAAATCTCTGTGGCAGGCAAAGGATTCGCTGACGCTCTGAGATCCTTTCTTCAATATCTTGGAGACGATTCTGTATTGCTTCTGGAGTTGCCCTCAGCCTTGTCCTCTGAAACCAGGGAAATGAAATAGTAGAAATCATACAGGACATACCCTGAAAGTGATGAGCTGATGCCTTAAGTAAGAAAGAAAATGATAAGGGCCCAGAAGTTAAAAGTGTTTATGGAAAGTGTGAGCTAAGAAGTGAGCAAAAAGCTTCTCTTTTACTAATGTCTCTAACTTGAAAATCAAAGAAGATTCAGACCCAAAGCTCAGTTTTGGAAGAACTAAAACTGAAAAGGTTTTCAATGAGATCCTGCTCTTTATTCTCCAGAAAAACTAAAAAGGTTTTCAATAAAGAGATCCTGCTCGGGGTTGGGGATTTAGCTCAGTGGAAGAGCGCTTGCCTGGCAAGTGCAAGGCCCTGAGTTCGGTCCCCAGCACTAAAAAAAAAAGAGATCCTGCTCTTTATTCTCCAGAAAAAAAAAAAAAAAAACAACAACATTGCCCCACTCACCTTTTCACCCGAAATATGGCTCTTCCAGATCAAGATTTCTGTTTCATTGAGCCCCAGTTCCCTGAGAGAAGCAGTTTCCTGGTCCTTTTCATGTAGTGTCTGGAATTGGGACAAAGTCATAGTCCCAGCTGCTTCCTTCCCAAAGGGCTTGTACATGGTCCCGGGGGCAAAGCTCTCTTTCTTAGAGACACATCTACAAAAGAAGCAAGGTGTGAGTAAGAAAATCTTGTGGTTACAATTCACAGCAATGGAGGTCACCATTACAACAGGCACACCTTCTCTCTCATGTTCTATTTCTAGGCTGACACAACACTGTAACAAGATCAAACTCCATCAGTAGTCCCCTCATTCAGGATAATAAATGACTAAATCATTTACTGAGTACCTACTAAATATTTACTGAGTACCTACTATGTATCAGATGCTGTGCTATATACTGACGACTTAATAGTAAAATAAAAGATATGGCTCCTGCTTTTGTGAAAGAACAGTGGATGAGAGGAAAATGACATTATCAAGTTATAAGTGCTATGGTGGGGGAAATGCAGGGTGTTTTAGGAGGACATAGGAAAGGTACTTGATCCAGGCTGTAGGATATGTGAAGCTTCCTAGAGGAAGAGATGCAGAAGCAAAACCCTGGTTAACATGTAAAAGTCTGTGGTAGGGTGTTCTTTTCAGGCTTTAAGAAGGGTCTATCACCTGGAAGTGCAGGTCTATGATATTGTACCTGTTTGCAAAATCAATACCTACTCCTCAATGGAGACAGATGTATCAAGCTGATGTTGAAGGAGGCTTTTCAGCTGCCTTTCCCCTTCTGTTTCCAGCTCCTCCAGGACATGGTCATCACTCTTCACACAACTGTTTACCCTGGAGCAGACATAAGAATATACACTAAAAGTGGGAGACAGAGAGTCTTAAAATACAGTCCTTATCTATATTACTGATCATTAGTGACCCTATTCATTCAAAGACACTTCTTTAATAACCCATCACCTTTTATTATTCATTCCACAACTATTTACTAAATACCTACTTACACAGAAGGCACTGTGTGAAGTAGGGATGGAAATCAAAGATACCCAAGACATAGTTTATTTCAAGAAACTTGTAATCTATTTCTGGGGAATAAATATACATGCTTATGTTGTGTGTATGTACCTGGGTTGGGAGACAGAATAAGAATAAATAATGACACAGAGAAGCATATGTCTAATTAGTAAAAGCTCATAGAAGAGATTAATTTGGAACTAAGGTGGTAAAGGAAAACTTCAGAAAGGTATTCTTAAGTTGGCATGTGAAGGATGGGGTATGATGAAGAAAAGAACTAGGAAAGCAACTATGAAGAGACAGAAATGGGAAGAATGGGAGGTTCTATTTAGATTCAGATTGTGAACAGCCTTAACTAAGGGGACTGGGCCTTAATGTGTAGGTATGAGAAGTAATTTATCAGCCAATTAGGTGACATACTTCAAAGTAATATTTTAGGCCATATGGATTAGAAGGAAAGAAACCAGAAGAACTTATAAAGAAATGATTGAAGTATAAGATGATGAAAGTCCAGACTGGAGTGATAATTGTGGAAACAGGAAGGGTTATATGAGAAAGGGCTTTTGGGTAGGGGAGAGGGTTAAGGAAGTCAAAGATAACCCCTAGTTGGGAGCCAGTGGCTCACACCCGAAATCCTAGCTACCTTTGAGGCTGAGATATGGAGGACAGTGGTTTGAGGCCAGCTCGGGCAGAGAGTTCATGAGACCCTACCTCAACCAATAGCTTTGTGCACCTGTCATCCCAAGGTATATGGGAGGCTAAGATCAGGAGGATTGAGGTTCTAGGCCAGCCCACGCAAAAAGTTTGTGAGACCCCCATCTCTGTGAAAAAAGCTGGGCATGGTGGCGCAAAGAGGAGGACTGTGGTCCAGACTGGCCTGGGCAAAAAGTGAGACCCTATCTCCAAAATAACCAGAGTAAAATGACTGGAGGTGTGGCTCAAGCAGCAGACTGCCTGTCTAGCAAGCATGCAGTCTAGAGTTCAAACCCCACTACCACCCCCCCAAAAAAATATAGCCCCCTAATTTAAAACTGCGTAACTAAGGGAATGATAGCGCCAATGAAGGAAAGCAGTGGGACCAGATAGAATAAATGCCTGGGAAAAGGAAAGCCAGTATTGTTATGGCCATATTGAGTCAACCACCTATTACAACTGAAATCCTAGCATGAAGTATCAGGACTACTCTCAAAACAGAGTCTGAAGTCATAATGTAAGTGATTGGCTAAAAGGCAAGTGAGACATGAGACAATAGAGAAGAGTCTAAGGATGAACATGGAAATCTCAAGTCATCTGTGTGGACAAGATCTGGAGCTATAAGAGAGATTTCTAAAAGAGAAAGAAATATGAAGGGAGTCACAACATTTTATAGTTTAGGCAGAACTGAAGAAATCTAGATAATAACTAACACAAGCTAACTAACTTTAGATAACTGAAAATTCTTTTTAGCATAAAGAAATAATGGGACTACTTAAGCACACAATAATAGATTAAGATAATGCCATGAGGAAAATAAATATTAAATGCTTTCCTTTTAAAGTACCTTTTTTCTAATGGGGTTATAATAATAATGTCCAAAAAAACCCCTGTAATTATAAGCAAGAGTCCTATGCTCCAGAAAGACTTGGCCTCCTTTTAGAAAATTCTTAGGTTTAAAAAAACATCCTTTTAAGCATCTCAATTTTTATTTATTATTTAGAATTCCGAAAGTTCTTGCCAAGTTTTAAGTTTTTTTCCAATGAATAAACCATAGCTAAATATATCGACACACATGAATCTCAAGAAGAGATGTTGTTATAAAAAGCAAGTAACAGAAAAATTCATACAATATATGCCAATTTGTATAAAGGGGAACTGGATAAAACTAGGGATAAATTCATATGCAGAAAACTATTTTAAAAATAAAAATAGGGCTGGCAGAATGGCTCAAGCAGTAAAGCACCTGCCTAGGCAAGCGTGAGGTCTGGAGTTTAAAACCCAGTACCTCCAAAAATAAAAAAACAAAAAATAAGCAGTGGAATAATTAACGCAAAATTCTTTATAGTGGTCATTTCAGGCATAAGGGGGAGACAAGAAAACACAGGGGAGCTCTTAAGGTATGAATGATGTCCTATTTCTTGAGTTTGTACTGGATATAAGTTTTTTACAATTTTTCTTTAAACTATCCATATATGCATTATTTTTCATGTATGAGATATATCATTATTTAAAAAAAATTTAAAGGTCCTTTTCCGGCAGGGAAAATAAGGCACTTTTTTTCCCAAAAAGATGTAACTAACTGAGAGTGGAGAGAATATTAAAAGTACCGCACTATTCCTGAATAACTCTGTTGCAGAATGAATACAAACGTAATTTAATGGGGATCCTTTTAACCTTTTAAAAGGTTTTCTGTCCTGTTCATAACTGGACCGGGGGGGGGGGGGGGGGGGGGGGCTGTCTGGCCCTCAACAATAACCATTTAGGTTCAAGCAGTCATTTACTGCAGAACCAGTAGGGGGAACTGCCTGCAGCAATGCCTGTCTTTTTCTACAACACATCGAGCTGACTTTGTGTTTTCATTTTAAATTTGTAGAAGCAAAGTATCACTTCTTAATTTAAGATCTGAAAGCGCTACAGGTTTCCTGGCCCCGCCAAATCTTTAATATTCAGACAATGCAAATAGATGCGCCCACCCTGAGGTCCTCTCTGAAGATGAGGTAGAGGTAGAGTGAGCCAGGGAGGAACTGGCAAGGTTATCTCCTGCGCTGCCAACGAGGCGCCTTTTGCCCAGGTGGGTCAGTCTGAATCAGGAAGAAGCAATGTACCACCCCCCCGGCCCCCGCTCTTCGCTTTTCCTCCCCCAGCTTCTGGGGCTACAGCTTGGTGAACATCCGTAAGGAAACCGCCCTAGGAGCGGCTGTTTCTGAACTTCGCCATGCAGGCCTGACTGGCCCTCCTCCCCTTCCCTTTCTCCTTTGTTTCTCCGCTCTCACGAAACCGCCTCTCAAGAACGTGATACACCCCAAACAGAAAGTAATAAAAGCCATCTTCAAAGTAAAAGGTAGAACAGAGCTCCCCTTGCCGCTGCAACTCAGACAAGCCCTTACCTCTTCATGATTCCACAGGCCCCTATCTTTAACTCGGGTAAATAGGCCGGCCGCGGACCTCAAGTCCCAGAACTCTGCGCGGCAAACTCTACGAAGATTGTGACGCAGCGTGGGGTTCTGGGAATTGTAGTACCACAGAGCTAGCTAGAAATAAAGCGAAAGTAGGTATTGTGTGACCGGTATATTGTAAATTGTTTAAGAATTTCTCATATAGGTTAAAGGTAACACCAAAAATATCCATCTCATAAACCCATGAGTCACCTTTGGCTTCTTAACTCTAGTCCAGTATCAGTAAATCCTAGCTCTTTTCTAATTTCCCTTGAATTTGTCTCTATTGACCCTGCTTCTCTTTCAAGGATTGATTTTATCTACCTCCTGTTTCCAGTCAAGCCAATAGTCTATCGTCTGCGTTGTAGCCACGAAGATCAGATACCAGTGTGACTATATTAATTGCATTAATGCTTCTCTATCTGTAACACATGCTTCTGCGCTCTTGCTAGTCAAAGTCAGAAATCTGGATATATCCAGGACTTTGAATGTTTCATTGATAAATATGATGAATCAAGAGTGAGGTTTAGGGCTGGCGGAGTGGCTCAAGTGGAAAGAGCGCCTGCCTAGCAAGCTTAAGGCCAAGTTCAAATCCCAGTTCCAAAAAAAAAGCTGGCAGAATAACTCAAGTGGCAGAGCACATGCCTAGCAAGCGTGAGGCCCTGAGTTCAAACCCCATAACCGCCAAAGCAACAAAAAGGAAAGTCTGAGAATCTATCACGGCCAAGAGAAAGGAAGGGAATATAATATGGTATCCTGCAAAGATTCTAGGTTAAAAACTACAGAAATGTGAATAAAGCATGGTATGCACTTATTCGGCTTGGACTGGTGGAGTGGCACAAGTGGTAGAGCGTCTGCCTAGCAAGGGTGACGTCCTGAATTCAACCCCCCAGTACCAGCACCACTAATAATAATAATCAATAATAAAAATAATAAGGCTCATTAGCTGTGACGAATAAACCAAAGTTTTGTAACACGTTAACACTAAGAGCAAGTGAGTAGAAGTATATGGAACAATGTAGTATGTAACTTTTATGTAAGTCTAAAACTTCTAAAAAATAAAGTTTATTTTTAAAAAGTACCCTAAAATAATATTTTCCACTTACCAGATTGAGAAGGATACAAAAGTTTGACAATACATTTGTTTTACTGGGACTGTATTTTGTTGGTAGGAATGTAAACTGGTACCTTTACTGACAGCAACTTAAGGATCCTACTACAATTCAAATGCACATTCCCGTTAAAGTAGCAATTGAACACATCTATGAATACTATCCTCAATACAACAAATCTTCAAGTCTATAAGCATTTTCATTGCAACACTGTTTACACAAAATATTGGAAATAAGTTCAATATCCAAGAAATTATATTCATTCAATACAAACTGCAACAATTAAAAGGATGCAAAGTCCTCTGTGGAGTGCCACAGTCTCCAAAACATGGTGCAATAGCAAAGTTCAGAACAATGTATAGTACACTTCCATTTGTGTAAAAAAAAGTGGAATATGTGCTTGCCTGCATATGCACAAAATATCTCCGGGAAAACATGACAGTAATGTCTCCAGGTAGGGGGACTATATGGATGGCTGAGGGACAAAGGAAGGAAAAAACTCTTCATTGTGTTTATTTTTGTCACCTTTGAATTTTTGAGACAGGATGGCCTTGAACTCCTTCCATGATCCTGCTGTCTCTGGATTACACGTATGCATCACCACATCCAGCTCCTGTGAATTATTAACTACATGAATATATCACCTAGTGGATTCTTTTTTTAGTTAAAGGGAATCCTTCTTATATGACAAGGAGCCAAAGAAGAAAAACTGTGGGTTTGGGGGTTTCACACTGCTTGGATTTGAATCTCAGTTCTTAGTGACATTAAAGCACAGAAGGGTTCTGTAGGCAATCTGTACTTAAGCTTTTGCTGTGGTAAGTTATTAGAGTGAGTTTTCTTTTTTTTTTTTCCTTTGGCAGCACCGGTGTTTGAACTCAGGGCATCATGCTTGCCACTCTGCCAGCACTACAGTGAGTTTCTGTTGATTTCTTTAACTTGTTTAGGCCAACTTATTCATATATATATGTGTGTGTATGTGTATGTATATGTCTTACTTTAAAAGCATAGGATACTGTAAAACACTATACAAATTTATGAGTAAATATTCCAGGGTTATCCAGTAGATTCAGACTTATTCAAACTCCTTTGTATTGCAATGCTCAAGTTAGAACAAAAAACCAAAAAGCAGCTACTGGGTCAAAACAAAAACCCCCAAACTTCATATTCCCTTATCCTGAGAACTTCGAGCAGACTGAAAATATCATGGTTTTAGTTATCCAAAAATCTATCATATGCAAATGATTGTGCTCTTGAAGCACTTAGGTGAATGAAGCCAGATATAACTTGTACTGCTTTCTAGCTCTGACACAGAACAGGGACTGAATGTAAGTATAAATGTGAGTCACATCATACCCTGTATCAGGTAAATCCTATAAGGTGCTGGGATTTAATTCTGCTACTCAACCAAACGGTCCAATTGACACATTAATCAATAATGAAATGGAAAAACACACCAAGGTTGCTAGTGTTTGTCCTCTGGGAAGATGGCAAAGAGTGCAGCAAACATAACCATCTAATAAAAGTCTATTGGTAGCATAATGATACATACTACATTACAAATCCACTAGGTGGGATGAGTGGAGAATGAATAGATAGAAGCAATACTAGCTCTATCAAACTTCTTAACTGTATAATAATAGCTGTTTCCCACAGCATCCCTCTCCCCTTCTCAAAAGGATAGCAGTGTATAAAAAGCTTTGAGATCTCTAGATGTGCTACATGGGCATGATCTTACCATGAGGTAACTTCACAAATTCATCCCTAGAAGAATTTATGACAAACTGAAAAATATGCCTCATTTGTCTGACAATTTAACAAGGTTAGTTTAATTAAATCAGAAGCAACCAGAAGCTCCTCCTTAGCATAGACTCATGTTCAGGAGTTGTCCTTTTTAGTTGCTTTCTCTTCAGCACACTTCTTATGAGTACAAAACTCCAAGATATGGAAGAAGACATTAAAAACCAAGAATCTTCTTTTGAGTCTACTCATCATCTAATAAAGTAAACAACTGTGCATGTCTTTTAAATTTCTTTATGAGGTAGTATAAATGCTGTTAAAAAGAATAAACGACATCTTCTTAAAGGACAAAAATGGATATGCACTAAGAAAGTGTCAACATTATATATTTAAGAAATTTCCTTCAACTAATATTTTAGCTGGTTAACCATGATTAGAAGGGCTTAAGATTCCTATGCCCAACAAAAACGTTGCCTAACCTGTGTATAATTATCACAATGAATTCCCCCTGTACAACAAATTTACCCTAATAAAAATTTTTTAAAAACATTACTGGCAAAAAGTAAGTCGTATCTAACCTTTTAAGTTATTACATATTCAACAATGACATGTCTTATAGATACATTACAGCCAGAGTCAGAGCAACCTTGGGGATGATTTAGTCCAAGGGTCCAAATTCCCGGCAGAACACTGAGAATCCCCAGTAAATCTTATAGCATAACTGGTTTGATCTGGAAGTCACTAACCATTCTCTAGTCTCATTTTTTATGTACTGGGAAAAAAACACTAACACTCCCAGTGAAGATAGTGCAACAAGACAGAGCAAGCAGAACTTTACTTTCCTGTTTATTTTACTTAGGAAATTTACATTAAGCACTCTGCTAGTAGTGAAAAGACATAAAGAAACCTCAAAACTTTGGAGGCATGAAAACTAGTTTATTCTTACAAACATTGGGAATGCCTTAATATGAGCCTACTCTGTCATTTTGTAGATAAAATATAATTATATGTCCAGTTAATTAGGCAGAGACAAGGATAAAACTAGAATTTCTTCCAAAACACTATATTCTCCTTACAGAATGTGGAACTTAATATACTATTTTACAAGAATTGGATCTCCACAATGTGGAAATATCTTTAGAGTACAACAGCAATAATATTGAACTCAAAAATTAGAGATTACTCAAGAATTTAATCAATAATATACCCCATATATACAATTATTATGTGAATTAAATTATATTTATAGTAAAATTGTAAATATATATCAGAGAGGTGAGTAAATCAAGTATCGTTGGTTAAATCAAGCATCACTCCTCCTGGAAAATGTCTGTGCTGTAGTTGTTCTATCAGATGTTAGGGTACGAGAATCCTATTCCTCCGAGAGACAGAGAGTCACGCGTGAATCCAATCAACAAAGCAGAGTTTATTGAGCTGAGTTTGTAACACCACATACATTTCCAGCCTATCCATTTAAGAGTACATTACTTCTTAGCCTATAGATTCAAGGGTCAGTATTCGCGCACGAGGTTACATTTAGCAAGCAGGCATGGCACATCTTGCACTTACTTCTATTCGTCTTTCGCAATCTGCTCACATTCCTCACATTCCTCACATTCCACCTGCCCCCATCCTGTTTATCTTATCCTGCACTGGGCATTCTGTGCTGGCTTTATTGGTTTCTGCTATGGGGATCTGCTGGGGCAAAGGGCACATCCTTTCATTCCCCCCTTTTCTTTGGGCTATATTGAGGAATCATTCTCAAGGGGATGAAGAGCCTGGTATTGTTGGCGGAGGACCAGAAGTTGGACAGTGTTAATTCGGTTTTTGATGAAAGTCACAAGTCGGTTTAGAATACAAGGTCCTATGGTGACCAGTAACAGGAGGATTACTATCGGCCCTGCTAGTGCAGACAGGAGGGTAGCTAACCAAGGGGACTGGTTGAACCAAGATTCGAACCAGCCTTCCCTGGCCTCTCTCCCTTTTTTGTTGCTCTAGGCCTTCCCGAAGTTTGGACATAGAGTCACGAAAAACCCTGGTGTGGTCGGCGTAAAAGCAACATTCCTCCTCTAGAGCCGCACAGAGGCCACCATTCTTAAGGAACAGTAGGTCCAGTCCCCTCCGGTTCTGGAGGACTACTTCGGATAGGGAAGTTAGGGATTTTTCAAGGTGGCTAATGGATTTTTCAATACGGTCTAGGTCCTCATCGATGGCTGCCCTGAGGGAGGTGAGGCTGGAGTGCTGAGTGGCCAGAGAGGCTATGCCGGTACCCGCCCCTGCCAGGCCTATTCCAAATAGGGTAGCGATGGTTAGGGTGGTAATGGGCTCCCTTTTTGCCCGGGGGCAGTCGGACCAGTAAAGAATGGGATATTCAGCTGGATGGTAGAGGATTCTAGGCACCACTATCACCATCAGGCAGAATTCCCAGGAGGCATTGAAGACCGATCCAGCCAAGTGGGGGGTCAGCCCGTTCAGCGAGCATGCCCACCAGGCACCTCCGGCCGGGGTTATCCAATGGGAGGCATTCCAGTTTGGGTGCTCAATTATAGTAGTGCACAATTTTTTATTTCCTTTTGGGACCTGCCCTACACAAGTCCCTTGACCACTGACCTGAGCCATGGTCAGGCCGGCGGGTCGGGCCTCCCAACCCGTTGGAGTGGTGGTGTTGACTACAAAAGAGGAATTGATTCCAATAGCCTCGTAGAAAGGGGGCAAAGGGCTGTAGCAAAGCCAGCAAGCCTCAGTTAGATTAGGGGCTGTCCTATTCAAGGTCTCAAATGTAGCAAACAGCAAAGTCTCCAGGGGGCTAGGTGGTACAATGAAGGGAACGGTGGTTGTGGGTTCTGGGGGTGTCGCTTTGGGGCTCTGAGAGTCGTTGGGAGTGGTGTCCTGGGGCATCCGGGGAGTTGTGCGTGGAACCAATTTTGCCTCAGACAACTCTGGCTTTAACACAGGATTAGGCCTTAACACGAGATTAGGTCCTATTGTTAGAGTAGAGACTGGTTGTCGCACACGCCGCAAGGTAAAAAGGGCTCCTGGATGATTTGTTTTGTAGAGTCTGACTCCCCAGGATTTACCCAATTCCCAATTTGTCGCCTTTTTTCCTAAATCAGTGAAATTTATCATAATGGGATTACAACTGGGGGGGAGTTGGGCATCCCTTATTTATAGGTCTAGGTTGGTGGTATGTAATACCAGATTGAGAGACTCTACTTAACTGAATAAGGTCCCCCTGTTTGGGGGGTGGCCACCATATGTCCCCTGAGCTCTCACAACCCCATGACTTACAATAATGGTCTGCGATTTCTCCACATTTTTTTCTGTGGTTGGGTTGGGGAGCGGGGCAGACATAGAAGTAACTTTGGCGCAAATCCCATTGTCCCCTGCCAGTGAATAAGGCCCTTAAGTCAAAGTATAATTCTGGGAACCAGGTGCTGGGAGGGGTCACCTTGGAGGTCTGGTTAAGAATGTCTCCTGTGGATACATCTACAATCATCCAGGTCAGGTTAAAAGGTTGATGTGGATTTGTATGCCCCAAGCAAGTGGTGGACAGGGTTAGAAAAAGGAATAAGGTTACCGAGGTCCAGTTTGCTGAAGTTTGAGTTTGAAGGAATTGTCCTTGTGGTGGGACACCCTTCTTGTTGGCAGAAGTCTTCCTTCACAGCTACCGGGTCCGCCGGTCTGATGTGGGTGTAGTGGACCCAGGTGATGATCCCATTCTAGGAGGGCTGCAGAGCATCTGGGGTGTTTTCGTTTTCCGGAGCATCCCGTATCAGCCGGAGCTTGAGTGGATTTGTGGGATGCTGTCATGCAGTCCAATTTCCCTGCTCCTCCTGAGGACGTGCCCATCTCACATGGGAGTGGTGTACCCATGGTGCAATTCCATCGACCTTGAGGGTGGTGGGGGTAGTAAGCAGTACAACATAAGGTCCTTTCCATCTAGGCTCTAGGGTTTTGGACTGATGCCTTTTAACCCATACCATGTCACCCGGGACTATGCCATGTTCTGGAGTCGGGACCCTCTCAGTAGTATGGTATGCTTGAATTAAGGGCCATATTTGTTGTTGCACCTTAGCTAGAGCCTGTAGCATAGTCAGGTAATTTGGGGCCAGATCACCTAGTCCTGGGCTTAAGGTCCTTTGAATGATGAGGGGTGGAGCCCCATACAGGATCTCAAAGGGGGTTAGCCCATGGACATAAGGGGAGTTCCGGACTCAGAAGATGGCCAAGGGAAGGAGTGTCACCCAATCACCACCAGTCTCCAGGGCCAATTTGGCTAAAGTCTCCTTTAGTGTCCTATTCATCCTTTCTACTTGCCCTGAGCTCTGGGGGTTATATTCACAATGTAGTTTCCAATTGGCCCCCATAGCCTGGGCTAGTCCCTGCAGGACTTTACTAACGAAAGCCGGACCGCTATCTGACCCAATTGCCTCAGGCACCCCGTACCTGGGTATGATTTCCTCTAGTAAGGCTTTTGCCACTATCTGACTTGTCTCCCTCTTTGTAGGAAATACCTCCACCCAGTCCGAAAAGGTATCTATGAACACTAGCAAATATTTATACCCAAACTTCCCTGGTTTTACTTCGGTAAAATCCACTTCCCAGCTTCTTCCCGGGGCCCTCCCCCATTCCCAAATACCTGTGTGGTGCCCCTCCCTTCATCCTGGTTTCATAGCTGTACAGCTAGCACAATTCTCCACAATTTGACGGACGGCCGCGGTCTGGTTCGGAAATCAGAGTTGTGCAGATGTCAGCAAGTCTAGCAACTTTCTGTGCCCCAAGTGGGTGGACTTATGTAAGTTAGCTAACAGGAATCGGCCGAGTTTCTCAGGCAGGATTAGCTTGCCTTCCAAGTTGCTTCTCCATTCATCCTCCCTTTTTCTAGTGAGGGAGTGGGCTCTCATCCAAGTGAAATCCTCCGAGGAGTACTCAGGTCGGGGAGGTAGCGAAGGGAGCTCAGGGACAGGCACATCTATAGCCGCGACCACGGAGGGACTCACCATTGCTGCTCTCCTAGCTTCTTGATCCGCCCTGTTGTTACCGACAGCTTCCGGAGTCTTGGCAGACTGATGGCCTGGGACATACATCACTGCCACTGCCTTCGGTTTTTCCACTGCTATTAATAGACGCTGGACTTCGGCCAGGTTTTTTAAGCCTTTCCCTTCTGCTGTGCGAAATCCCCTTTCACGATAGATGGCTCCGTGGACGTGGATGGTACCGAAAGCATAGCGGCTATCGGTGTAGATATTGACTCGTTTTCCTTCTGCCCTTTCCAGGGCCTCGGCCAAGGCAATTAATTCTGCCTTTTGGGCTGAGGTTCTGGGTGGGAGGGCGCTGCTCCATACCGTGTTTCCTTCTTGGTCGACCACTGCTGCCCCTGCCCTTCGGACTCCATTTTGGACAAAACTGCTTCCATCAGTGTACCAGTTTAATTTATAGCCAGACAGTGGGGTGTCCTTTAGGTCAACCTGTACCTGGGTAACTTCGGAAAGGAACTCCTTGCAGTCATGGACAGGTGTCTGTAGTTCCGGGTTGGGCAACAGGGTGGCAGGGTTCAGAGTTACAGGATCTGTGACGGTGATCTGAGGGGAATCCAGCAAGAGCCCCTGGTAGTGGGTGAGCCTGGCATTCGTCATCCATTTCCCAGGGGGTTGTATAAGGACTCCCTCCACCGGGTGAGGGGCCGTGACCCGGAGGGCCCGTCCAAAGGTTAATTTGTCTGCTTCTCTCACTAACATGGCAACGGCTGCTATGATGTGGAGGCAGGGGGGCCATCCTGATGCTACTGCGTCTAATTTCTTGGAAAGATATGCCACGGGTCTCTTCCAGGGACCTAACTGTTGGGCCAGGACTCCTTTGGCTACCCCCTTTTTTTCATCCACAAACAAAGTGAACGATTTTGTGGGGTCTGGTAGGGTCAAGGCAGGGGCCTGGAGAAGGGCGGCCTTTAGCTGGTCAAAGGCCCGCTGTTGTTCCTCTCCCCACCTCCAATCCGGAGCCTCTTTGGTGGCCTCATATAGGGGTCTGGCTATCTCCGCAAATCCCGGAATCCAGAGTCTACAGAACCCTGCGGAGCCCAGGAACTCTCTCACTCCCCTAGTGGATGTGGGGGGTGGAATAGTCAAAATAGTCTGTTTCATGGCATCAGTCAGCCATCTTGCCCCATCTGCGATCCAATAACCCAGATATGTCACTGACCTTTCATAGATGTGGGTCTTCTTGGCACTCGCCCGATATCCCAGCTCACCTAACTCCGTTAGCAGGTGTTCAGTAGCCTCGCTGCACTCCTCTCGGATTTCTGCCGCTAACAGTAAGTCATCAACGTACTGTAGTAGAGTGACTCGCAGGTGACTCCGGCGAAAGGGCTCCAGGTCCTGGCTCAGGGCCTTGTTAAACAGGGTGGGAGAATTTTTAAATCCTTGTGGCAGTCTGGTCCAAGTGAGCTGTCTGGTCCGGCCCCCATCCTCTTGCCATTCGAATGCAAATAGCGGCTGGCTGATTTCTGACAATGGAATGCTGAAGAAAGCATCTTTCAAATCAAGGGTTGTATACCATACTTGTGAGGGCGGTAGGTGACTGAGCAAGGTATAGGGATTCGGTACAGTGGGATGAATGTCCTCCGCCCGCTCATTTACCTTTCGAAGGTCTTGCACAGGCCTATCGTCCCCGCTTCCCGGCTTTTGGATGGGGAGCAGAGGAGTATTCCAGGTGGACCGACAAGGCCGCAGTACTCCTTCCTTTATTAGCCTGCGGATATGAGGGGCTATGCCTCTTCAAGCCTCTTTGGGCATAGGATACTGTTTTACCCAAATGGGAAGAGCAGAAGCCTTCAATTGTATAACTACGGGAGGGAGGTGTTTGGCGAGGCCAATTCCCGCAGTCTCTGCCCAGGCCATGGGAAACCTTTTTAGCCATTGGGCTATGTCCCCTCCTGGCTCCTGTCGGCTCTCAAACAGTCGATATTTGTCAGCCAATGATAGGGACAGGACGTGTATCAGGCTCCCCTCCCGATCAGTCACAATTATTTCATCTGGTTCAAAATAGATACGGGCCCCTACTTTGGTGAGCAGGTCTCGTCCGAGTAAGGGAGCGGGGCTCTCAGGGATGACTAGGAAGGAGTGTGTGACCTGGTGTTTTCCTAAGTCTACCTTTCTTTTGGTAGTCCATGAGCCTAACTGGGTACCCGTGGCCCCCTGAATGACACTTGTTCGTTCCTTGTTCAAAGGTCCACATGCCTTGTTTAAGACCGAATACTGGGCACCGGTATCCACCATGAACCCCATCGGCTTCCCCTCCACACATACAGTTACCCAAGACTCGGGGAGGGGGTCCGAGCCCTGTCTCCCTCAGTCCTCTTCTCCGGCTAGAAGGACTCTGGCCTGCTCCACTGCTCGGTCCCTTTCCCTGTTACCTCCCGGTCTCCTGCCAAACCCTCTTCTTCCCTTTAACTTAGGGCACTCTCTCTTCCAATGCCCAGTCTCCTTACAGTAAAAACAGTGTTCCTTATCCGGGGTCCTGGCGTGGCCCCCTTCCCTGGGTTGGTCCTGGACACCCGCTAGGAAAATACGGGCCATTTCTCTTTGTTGCTTTCGGTTCTCCTTAGCCTGGAACTCCCTGTCCTCCTTTCTCAATTTCTCCTGGGCCTCCCTGTCTTCCTTTCTCCGCCTTTCCTCCCTTTCTTCTGGAGTTTCCCTTGCGGTAAAGACCTTCTCCGCTATCTGTAACATTTCCCTAATGGTTATCTCCCCTAAGTTTTCCTGTTTATTGAGTTTTCTCCTAATGTCTGGAGCTGCCTGATTAATGAATGAGAATACCACAGTAGACTGGTGGATCTCCGCCTCGGGGTCAATAGGGGTGTACTGACGGTATGCCTCATAGAGGCACTCTAAGAAACCAGCCGGGCTTTCATTTTCCCCTTGGACAACTGCCTTTACCTTTGCAAAGTTGGTGGGTCTCCTAGCGGCCGCTCGGAGACCTGCCATAGGAGTCTGGCGGTAGATTCGGAGACGCTCCCTACCTTCTGTGGTCCCGAAATCCCAATCAGGGCAGCGTAGGGGGAAGGCCTCGTCTATGGCCGGTTGGAGGGTTGTGGGTCTCCCGTTGTCCCCCAAGACGTTCTTTCTAGCTTCGTGGAGGATGCGCTCCCGCTCCTCCGTCGTAAAAAGAGTATTGAGCAGCTGGTAACAGTCATCCCATGTGGGGCGGTGTGTATGCATGACGGACTCCAGGAGATCTATGAGACACTTAGGGTCTTCTGAAAAGGGTGGGTTCTGCGTCCTCCAGTTATATAGATCACTGGAGGAGAAGGGCCAGTACTGAAACTGTTGCCCCCCTCCCGGTCCTCCTTGGCCTACCGTCCGGACTGGAAATGTGGGGACAGTTTCCTCCCCATGTGTTGATGAGGAGGGCCCATCTTCTCCCTCCCTTTCCCGTACCCCTCGGGGGCGGAGTCTTCGGCCTATTCCTCCTCCGGCCGTCGGTCCTGTTGAGGAGGATGAGGAAATTTCCTCCTCTGGAGCACTGGCCTGACCAGGGGGAGTCACGTATGGGGGCAGCCGATCTTCCTCTGCCCCTGCGAGGGACGGGTAAAGGGAGGAACTCTCCGGTAAGACCGGGGGTGGTAAAGAGGGTGTCCTATTTTGAGGACTGGTCAGGGAGGGAAGGGGAGGTTTCTCTTCCTCTTTTATGACCAAGGCAGGCGTGACTGGGGTTTTAGCCCCGGGAGCCGAACTGGAGGGGTGAGTCAGAAAAGCTGTTAACCAAGGTGGGGGGTTCCCTGCTAAATCTTCCCAAACCAAAATGTAGGGGACCTGATCTGGGTGGCCTTGATTACCTGGTCGGAAAACGACAGCCTTGACCTTAGTGATCAGGTCTAGCGAGAGGGAACCTTGAATGGGCCATCCGACTCCAAAGGTGGGCCATTCTGCAGAACAAAGGGTGTCGAACTTACCTTTCTTAATGACCAGACCAGCATTTAATGCCCTTTTTTTGACTTCTGGAAAGTGAGAGAGAATCAAAGACTTTGGGGTTGCTTGTCCCTGTCCCATTGTGGGATGAGAAGCAACCACCAGGAGAGATAGAACAAAAAGGGTGAAAGCAACAATAACTCCACACACACAGAACACTCTCCACCACTCACTTGGACCAGTCCTTCTCTCACGCTGGTGCGCACCCCATTCAACTTCCTCACCTACAATTTGGATATCAGGCCGAAAGGTGTCCACTTGACGGGTGGTCGGTCGACTAGTTCAACTAGTTCTTCACCTGGCGCCAGAATTCCTGAAATGCTCGAGCCCAAATGAGAGGAAAGCCTCTCCCAGCATGACCTTGTGGTTTCCTTAACGAGATTCCCAGAATGATTCTCCCCGGGGATTGGCCAAATCCCCGCCGCGGCCCAAACGGGAACAATCATCTACCAATTAGTTCCCTCCAAATGAGAATCTCAGACTCTCCCAATGCCTAGGACTTGGAATCACCTCTGCTTTCTCGTGGAAGGTCTACCTTCTCGAAAAAGGGTATCTCAGTGGGACCTCCAAATGTTAGGGTATGAGAATCCTATTCCTCCGAGAGACAGAGAGTCATGCGTGAATGCAATCAACAAAGCAGAGTTTATTGAGCTGGCAAGCCAGGGTCAAGCTCTCACACAGACACACAGGTCCGATTGGGCAGACAAGACCCAGAGCCTCTTTAGGGAAGATCTTATATAGGCCCCTACCGGCCGTTACAGCAAAAGCCCGCACAGTACATAGCCAATGAGTTTGTAACACCACATACATTTCCAGCCTATCCATTTAAGAGTACATTACTTCTTAGCCTATAGATTCAAGGGTCAGTATTCGCGCACGAGGTTACATTTAGCAAGCAGGCATGGCACATCTTGCACTTACTTCTATTCGTCTTTTGCAATCTGCTCACATTCCTCACATTCCTCACATTCCACCTGCCCCCATCCTGTTTATCTTATCCTGCACAGGGCATTCTGTGCTGGCTTTATTGGTTTCTGCTATGGGGATCTGCTGGGGCAAAGGGCACATCCTTTCACAGATGGCAGGAGAAAGGCCACTGGGCCCTGATGTATAGGTCTCCAAGATGACACTGTGGGGACCTCTGGAGCTCCCAGTTTCTCCATCACATCCTCCTCTATCTGTGATACTTTTCCTTCTCACCAACCCTTTGTGGATTCTATCAGTTTTCTAAAATAAAAATTAAGTCTTCACAAAAATTGATACTTTAGAATTTGATCCTGTCATGATTCACATAAAATATATTACAAATAATTTTCAAAAAAAGAATTTAATCAAAAGCTGTGTTTACTTACAGAAGTTTACAGTACTTAATAGTCTCTGTATTATTTTAATATTCTATTATTTTGGATGGTGACAAAAACTTAACCTGCTTTGTGGAAAAGTTTGAATAGAAAAAAGAGAGGCCATGCAAATTATGGCATTTAGTCCTATGACTAATTTTAATCACTAATTTCATTTCAAATTTTCTTTCTGTAATATGAACCCCTTAGTATGGTCATGTGTGATTAGAATAGAAATTCAGCTCAGTCACTTAAAAACTTTTAAGTAGTTTATTTTAAGTTTTAGAACATTACACTTATTTATGACTTAAGTCAAACACAAGAGGTTGGAATGTTCCAAAGTTAATAAAAGGCTTTTTCTTTAAAAACTAATTAATACACAAAATCAGCAGTTATAAATTATATGTTAAATCAAATAAAAGATAAGAATATCCATATAGTTAAAAATAACTGAATTGTCTGAACCTTACCCTTTATAAAATAACTAATTCGGGACTGGGGATATAGTGCAGTGCAGTGGTACAGTGCTTATGTGAGGCCCTGGGTTTTATCTCTAGTACCATAAAAAACAAAATAATACAAAAAAATTAATTCAAATCCCAAAATCCACCCTATCTTCCTTCTCCAAATTTTTATAACACACTTCCTTGCATTGCCCATGTTGTTTTAAACAGATACAAATTAATTGTAACTTAAACTAGTCAATAAATTCCATCAAAGAAAGAGACTTTACAGTATCTAGCACTTCACATTAAATATAATGAACACATGTATTTTTTGGCAAACATCTCTTCACAACTCAGTTGGAGTGATAAGGATGATATGTATTGATGGTAGTATGTGGAATCCAGGAAACTAAGATATATGTATATTACACATACAGAATCAACATTTAATAAGTTGCTGCACAAAGGGAGTAATATAGCTTTAATCTGAATGCAAAACTACAGCACAATTCTCAATAGCACAGTATTTAAATGGAAAAATACACACACTTTATTGCAACCAAAGATTAAGTAGCAACTGTAAACACTAGTCTATTTAATATTGTCAGAATTTATAAGTAAAGAATAATCCAGAAAGAACATGCTAAAGATGGTAATTCAAAGGCAAATCTTCATATTGTGTTCCTGCTCATTGCAATGATGATCTTCAAAAACCTTTGTTACCTCTTCTATCTTCATTTGCATCATGCCTACAGGAGGAAAATTCACACAATCATTAACCTGAGGTCAAAATATTTCAGGAACCTAAAAACACATCCTCCCCTCAATGATGATAACACCTTACATATCATTTTTAATGGTTTTAAGTTGTAGAAAATACACAAAGGGAAAAAGCATTCATCTGTTAAGAATCTACAAAAACAGTGAACCAGACTCTTCTTTATCTACTCTCCCTAGTTTTCAGGCAAATAACAGAGCATTGTATTTTGTTGGAGACGTGTTACCTGGTTTACTTTTTCTCAGTGCAGCCTAAAAGTACCAGTGGTGGTAATTAAATTGAGGGTATAGATTGTGATGAGTCTAGGCTACCTATAATAAATGAGTACACTGACTATATTTACATTCTATTCCTTTCTAATAGTTTATTTAACTCTCTGGTTCTTAAGTTTGCTCAGAGGCAGTACACCACAAAACGTCATTAATATTACCATAAAAACAGTACTTTCTGCCAGTAAAAATAAGCTGTTGAAATAAGTATGATAATCTGAGTTTTTCCTACTAACATGCCCAAGTAAACTTGGTCATTTGTTTTAGTGCTCATTAATGCTTAATAATGAGAAGCAATAACTAGCACCCGAGAAACAAGAAAAATTGTACAGAACAAAAACTAAAAAATATAAGTAACAAACTTTCAATTTTCAGCTAATTGGAACACCCCTAAGGTTTATTCAGCTTTTAGAGTATAATAATCTCACCCTATCTTATAGTATATGGAGATTCTACAAGATGACACTTGAAGAACAAGTTATTTAAATGATGGTTGTCTACTAAAAGGCTAGAAAAGTGTATGCGGAGCCTGGCAAAGTAAATCCCCCATTTGTAGTAATAACTAACTACAGGATGCAAATGTCCCCCCCAAATAATGTTTTTAATGTGATGGAAGTACAAATGAGCACTACAACAAACCATTAACTTGAGATCAGAAATGTCAACTTAAGCACAATCTACTAATTTGCTGATTGATCATACTAAATGCAAAGGAATGCATTTATAACAATCTTAAAAAATCAATAAAATGTGAAGAAACACAAGTCAGCATTATTCAAAGAACCTTATTTTAAAGTTTGTCGTGTCTTCTAACTGAATTCCAAGCACTATTTCTGTATTAACATACTTTTAAATTTTTTAGGAATTCATTCTTTAAGGGCAAAAAGTGCACCAAGGCACTTACTGCCCAGAGTTCTGGCCCCTAAACAAGTATAAATGATTGGTTTCTATCAGTGTATTAAATGATATCTCACATTAGAAGTAAAATGCTAGTAGTAGTCAAAATTGGGGGGAGGAATATGCCATATAAATTCTGACACTACTAAAAATACTGGACAGTATGAAAATGAGAAAACAATTCCATTCATATTAAACAAAATATGGTGTATGTTCATACAATGAACACACCAATGCCCAGGAATGAAGCACAGAAACGTGTTACATGAATGAATCTTAAAAACATCACAACATCACCCTAAATGGAAGAAGTCAGACATGATAGGCCACATATAATGATTCCATTTCTATACACTCTCCAGAAAAGGCAAATCTACAAAGACAGAAAGTAGATTAGTAATTTCCTGGGATTTGGGATAGGACCGAAGAATAACTGCAAACAGGCAAAAAGAAATTTGGGTGTAATGGATCTATTCTAATATTGCATTGGATGATGTTTGTACAACTCTATAGCCTTAGCTAAATGGTTAATGGTTCAGATGATTTGTGTGTTCAAAATATTTTTTAAAAATGATTTATTATCCCTCAAAATATTCTGGTGAAAATGCTTCCAGTAAGTCTCATTCTGACTTAGAGACAGGTTTTCCTTCAACTTAGCCTACTTGCAAATATTTTAGATAACAATTCAGAGACTTTCATAGAAGGTGAATAAGAGATTTTGTCATTAAATCCAAACACAGCTTTCTGTTGCAATTAATATTATTTTCAAGTTTTAAGTTACATATATACATATTATTAAATAATAATAATTCACTGTCAGAGTGAAAACTGTATTCCCATAAGAATTGCTATAGTATATCTATTTCTCCTAGAAAAATAACTGGAGCAGTAGGAGAAAAAAAATATGCTAACAGAAAAATGGTCAACATATACAAGTAGACAATTCATAAAGTGATGCATGAACTGTTTATAAATATTTTTAAAATATTCAACATCATTATTAACCAGAAGGATGCAAATTAAACCAGAGAAATATTATTTTAATGTATCAATTTGGCAAGGAATGATGATGATGATAGTGGTGGTGGTGGTGATTACAGAAGTAGTACTTCAAGGAATGCAGAAAATGGGTACCCTAATGAATTGCTGGTGAAAATATAAATTAGTACAACTTACCTGAAAGAAAATATATATCAAAAGGCTTTAAAACAGACAGAACTTCTGATTCAGCATCTTCTAAGAAGAGTATATACATCAAGTAATCATAGATGTACCTTAATATTTACCAATTGCTAGGTTTACTGCAGCACAATTTAAAATAAGAAAAACAAGTTGGAAACATTAACCAATACTTGAAAATGGACTGCTAATTTAAAAAAACTATGACATATCCATATAATGGAATATTTAGCAGTTATTAAATGAAAATATTTAGTAACAGAAAGATATTCACATACACATGTCTGTCAACTTTGTATCTCTTCATCAAAAGCTGAGTATAGTATGCTGTGTACATAAACTGGAAAAAAATAAATTGAAAACATATATTGGACCCCAAGCTCATGCCAAAAATGCTAAATTCTGACAATACACAAATAATTAAGGCATAATATTTATGTATAAGTTCATATTCCAGTACACTGACTTATAAATAAATAACTGTAATATTGCATGGTAGGTATTGACTATATAGTACATAGAACACAGTATGGATATACAACCATTATAATGATGAGTTAAGGAAGGCTTCATAGAAGAGACAGCTCTTAAACTACATCTTGACATGGGGAGATCTACCAAGCAGACAATGATGGGATGAGGTACTCCAGGCAGAAGAAACTGATCATCCAAAAATAAGTGAGGAAATAACGTTAGGTTTTTTCAAAACCATTAACGCTTCTTAAAAACATAGTGCTGCAAACAAAAGATAAGACTGAAGAAATGGGGCGGGGGGACAGATTATACAGGATACTTTCTATATTTAAAATGGGATAATCAGAACTACAGAGGCTTTAATAAGAGATGATGAGAACAAGTTTTATTTTTATGAGAATCTCTCTGATTGCATTGTGAAAGTGAATTGAAGTGGGGCAAGATGGGGGAAGAAGACCCCCATCTCAATTGCTCATTCTAATATACCTGTGAAAAAGGAAAAGACGAAAAGCTTAAAATTGTAAGGACAAAAACAAGGAGAAAACAAACTTCAAAAATTGCAACTGGATTTATACTACAGAACCTTAGAAAGGACATGAAATTAGTAGAACTAGGTAATTCAAAGTAGCACTGAACGTAGATCTAACAACCATATTATAAATGATTAAGAAATCGACCCCTCCTCTCCTCCACATCCTATATCTGGATTGTTGTCTCTATCCAGGTTCTGCAGATGATTTTTCCTTGAAGAGGATGAACTAGATAAGCTCTGGATCACAGAACAGACAGAGCTGAGGGTAAGGATTCTGTACCAAACCTAAGGATTAAATAAAAGTTTATAAGGGATTAAGTAAAAGCCTACAAACCAAACATGGACCTTCCAGTTCCTTCAGTGTTCCAAGAACACTGGCTTAACATTATTCTTATTAATCTCTAGCCAGGAGCAGGAGGATTCTTTTCCAGAGAATTTGACCAGTTAAACAGAAAAATCCCAACCATAATGGTT
This sequence comes from Castor canadensis, assembly GCF_047511655.1. Classification (NCBI taxonomy): domain Eukaryota; kingdom Metazoa; phylum Chordata; class Mammalia; order Rodentia; family Castoridae; genus Castor; species Castor canadensis. The sequence goes on along the minus strand of NC_133405.1, from coordinate 47,088,626 downwards.
AGAGGTCCCCCAGTGAAAAAATCTAGTCAAATTATTCTTTTTTTTTTATTGCACAGGGATTTGAACTCAGGGCCTCACACTTGCTAGGCAGGCACACTTTCTAGACTTGAGCCACTCCACCAGCCCTTTTTTGGGGTGGGTTTTTTTGAGATAGGGTCTCATGAACTACTTGCCTAGGGCTGGCTTCCAATGGTGATCCTGCTTATCTCTGCCCCCCTGAGTAGCTAGGATTACAGCCCTTAGCCACTGGCGCCCAGCTACAAATTATTCTTACAGTAAATTAACAAACACACCTACAAAACTTTTTAGTATATCTTTTTTGAATGTAAATGGACAACCAAGAATCACCAGCCATTTGAAGAAAGCCTCTCAGGATAAGAAAGACTAAAATAAAATATAAAAAAAGGTAAAGAAATGATCTAAGAAGAATAAAATATTTTTGAAAAAAATCATTAATACCCTCAGAGAGGATATTGAGTTCATAAGAACAGAATGCTATTAAAAATGTACATACACATCACAGAACAACACAAGCTCCTGCAAAATAAAAATTATGGTAGAAAGCAAAGATCAATAGAAAGACTGGAAGAAAAGTTGAGTATATATCCCACAAATATATGTACATCAGCTCAGAGCATCAAGCATTAACACAGAGAAAAAAATTAATGGAAACCTAATTTAAGAAAATATCCTCCAACAGAAAGAAATAAGTTTCTTGACTTACTAATACCAGGCTCAGTGGATGAAACAGATCCAAATCAAAGCACATCATTTGAAATTTAAGTATTCTAAGGAGGAGCTTAAAATTTTCCATAGGGGAAAAAAAAGTGAAGAGGTCAAAATAATTAAAGGATCCAGAGACTAGAACCTGCCAGCAGACAGGTTACAAAGGAGCCCACACTGTCCTCTCCTCACACTACCTTCCTTCTGGTTATTAGGGAACACCGCAAAGGAAAACAGAAAGTAAACTAACAAACTCCTTGTAACTCACATCTGAAATGGCCAAAGGAAAAAACCTGTCAGCATATACGAACATGAGCTATAGCACTCACAAATGGCAACCTCTTTTTCATTAATTAAAAAAAATTTTTTTGGTTTTGGCTTTGTTATTATTCCTTTTTATTCTGTTCACTTTTCTATATGGACTTTTAAAACCAGACCAATTGCTTTAAATATTCATATTTAAATTTTATTCTATTTTTATATAATTTTTTTCTCTTTAGTTTCCTTTTATAGTACTCACTTCTCCATTTAAGTTTTTAATATCTAATTTCTTTGGTCTCTTTAGCCTGGTTTTAATTTTTTTTCCTTCTTTCAATCATTGTTTGTGGTACTGGGGTTTGAACTCAGTGCTTTGTGCATGCAAGGAAGGTGCTCTAAGGCTTGAGCTACATTTCCAGCCCTTTTGCACTTGTTATTTCGGAAATAAGATCTCATTTTTTGCCCAGGCCGGCCTGGACCAAGATCCTCCTATTTTAAGCTTTTCACCTACCTAGGATGTTAGGCACATGCCACCACATCCACCTTTTTACCATTGAAATGGGGATCTTCAAACTTTTTTTCCTGGGGCTGGCCTGGACCTGCAATCCTCCTGATCTCAGCCTCCTGCATAGCTTGGGATGACAGGCACCTACCACTGCACCCAAGGATTGGTTGAGATGGGGTCTCAAGAACTTTTTGTCCAGGCTGGCCTGGAACCTTGATCCTCCCAATCTCAGCCTCTCAAGTAGCACAGATTACAGGCATCAGCCACTAGTGTGAGGCTTCCTTCTTTCAATCTTTGATTTGGCTCTCCCCATAGGACCCAGGTTGGCCTGAGGCTTCAGGTCCATCTGCTTCTGCCTATCGGGTGCAGGGATTATACACATGAGCCACAACAACATTTTATTATTAAATTTTAACAATTTTTAAAAATTTATTTTATTTTTATTAGCATATTATTGCTGTACTGGGGGTACATTGTGACATTTACAAAAGTGCTTACAATATATCTTAAATTTACCCCTCCATCATTCTTCTTTATTTCCCCTCCCCTCTTTTTAGAACAGTTTCAACAAGTCTCATTTTTCCATTTTCATAAGTACATAATATTTCCATCATATTCACTCTCCTTCACCTTTATATCCTCTCCCCTCCCACTGGTACCAACCCCCAGACAGGACCTGTTTTACCTTCCTGTCCTTTGTTTTTGAAAAAAGAGGCATTTTTGTTTAAGATATCTATACAGGCAGTTTCATTATGACATTTCCATGTGTATCTATAATATATCTCAAATTGGTTCATCCCCTCTATTTTTCTCCTTGCTACCTTAGTCCCTTCTTATGGTGATTTCAACAGGTTTAAATATTGTAAATTCTTGTATAGAAAGTACATCAACCATATTCACCTTTTTTATTTCCTTTTTTTACCCTCCCCCTCCTGGTAATTGTCCTCCCCTTAATGTGACCTCTTTTTCATTCTTGTCCTTTGTTGTTTAGGTCTCTTCACTGGTCAGCGGGATTTTTGCCTTGATACTATACCTGTACATGCATTGTGCTTAAGTCAATCCTAACTCTCCTCCACTGCACGTCCTCACCCTTTCTCCCTCTTATCCTGTGTTGTTTAACAGTTTTCAGTATGTTTCGTTTCTCTTGTTCCTACACAGATGTGTTGTATTTTATTATTATTCACTATCTTTCAAAAAAACACATGAAGAAATGCTTGACATCCCTGGCCATAAAGGAAATGCAAATCAAAACCATGTTAAGATTCTACCTCACTTCTGTTAGAATGGCTACAACCATCAAGAGCAAAACCAACAGATGGTGAGGATATGGAAAAAGGAACCCTTATATGCTGTTTTTGGGAATGCAAATTAGTACAACCACTATGGAAAACAGTATAGAGGCTCTTCAAAAAACTAAAAATGGAACAGCTACATGATCCAGCAATTCTACTCTAAGGGATATACCCGAAGGAATGAAAGTCAGGTTACAATAAAGACACTTGCACACCCATGTTTACTGAAGTATTATTCACAATAGCCAAGTTATGGAAGCTGCCAAGATACCCCACACTGATGAATGGATTAAGAAAATGTATTTACAATAGAGACACCTGTACACTGATGTTCATTGCAGCACTATTCACAATAGTCAAGCTTTCAAAACAACCCAGGTGCCCTACAACTGATGAATGGATCAAGAAAACATGGTATATATGCACAATGGTATTACTCAGTCATAAGAAATAATGACATGGGGTTTGAAGGTAAATGGATACAGTTGGAGGACATCATGTTAAGTGAAGTAAGCCAGGCTCAGAAACACAAAGACCACGTGATTTCTCTCATATGTGGAAAACAGATCCAAAGATAAACATATACATAAAAACAAGCACAATCATATATACAAACTCAGATGTAAAACATGTTTGTAATAGTGGAAACTACTCTATGGAACTCAGGGAAAGAGGCAAAGGAAAAGAGAAATTGATAGAGCATCAATAATATTACATAACATAAGATGTGGAGGTAGGGGATATAAGGATATCTATTGAAAGCTTTTGAAAAATGGGGGAGTGGGAGGCAAAGGGGTAAGGAAGAGTAATGGAAGGGTTTGAATGGACTAAAGTGAAGTACACCCACAGTGAACATACACTGAGACACCCCTTTTAACATCAACTTAAATATTAACAGCAAAAACCAGAACTGTAAAATTGGTACAGTGTGTGTGTGCGGGGAGGGGGTACTAGTGAGAGGGGAATGGTGAAGGAAGGAGATTAAGGTGATGGTATATGGCAGATGGACTTCAGATACCTATATGAAACAGCTGCAAAATACACATTCTTCTCAGCATTCCACAGAACATTCTCCAAAAAAGATCATATTTTAGGACATAAAGCAAGTCTTGACAAATTCAAGAAAATTTAAATAACCTCTTGTATTTGACCACAACTGAATAAAATTGGATATCAACAGTAAAACAGACTACACAAAATATTCAAACACTTGGAGACTGAACAATACACTTTTAAATGATCAGTAGTCCATTGAAGAAATAAAAGGAGAATCAAAAATTCCTAGACTCAAACAAAAATGAAAGCACAACTTACTAGAACCTTTGGGATACAGCAAATGCAGTGCTAAGAGGAAATATTACAGCTATGAGTGCCTACTTTACAAAATCAAAGCGATCTTGAATAAATGATGTACCTCAACATACTAGAAGACAGTAATAAGCCAAACCCCAATTTTGTAGATGAAAAGAAATAATAAAGATTAAGATACAAATTAATGAAATGGAGACTATAAAAACAACACAAAGAATCAATGATCAGTACGGAGTTTCCTCAAAAACCCTAAAAGTAAGGCTGGGGGCATGGGTCAAGGTATCTGAAGGAGTGTCAGTCAACATACAATAGAGATACCTGCATATCCATGCTTACTGCAGTGCTATTCACAACACCCAAGCTTTGTAATCAGCCTAGGTGCCCATCAATGTATGAACAGATAAAGAAATGTGGCACATATACTCAATGGAGTATTATCAGCCAGAAAAAGAATGAAATTATGTCATTTTCAAGAAAATGGATGGAACTGGAGACCATCATGTTGACTGAGAAAGGACAAGTGCAGAAAGACAAACACCACATGCTTTTACTCATAAGCAGAATCTTGACCTAAAATGATTATGACATAATTGGAAAAGGGTGACTATTTGGTGGAAGGGTAAAGGAGAGGGTGCTGCAGAGGGGAGAATATGATAGAAGTATATTATATACATGTATGACAATACCATAATGAAATCAACTAAACACTATTTTTTAAAAGAGGGCTTTAAGAGAAAGGAGGGCTAAAAGGTGTAATGGGGGGGTGAATTTGATCAAAGTACCTCATGTGCATGTATGGAAATATCACAATGAAACTCCTTTGAAGAATTAAACTATACTAATAAAAAATTAAGAGGTCATGTAAAAATTCAGAATCAGAATGGTCCTCAAAGTTAGAAGACAATAGAACCGCTTCTTCAAAAGTTCAACAGGATATATTTCCAATCTATAATTCAATACTCAATATTATCAATTTAGTGTGAGGTAGAATAAGTATCTTTTTATACATGTAAGTTCTCAAAAATACATATACCATGCATTCTTTGGAAGGTTCTGAAATGTGCTACATTGGAAACTAGGGTATAAACCAAGAATAAGAAATATAAATAAGTGCCATAAATGGGAGGGCAAACAAAAGCAGCAGAGAAAATACAATAATAATGAAGAGGGAACACCTATCTGACTTGCAGACCAAGAGAGCAACAATTCCAAAGGGTACAAGAGAGGGTTCGAGGGTTATAGCTCAGTGGTAGGACTCTTGCCTACCATGCATGAAATCCTAGGTTCAATTCTCAGCACTGCTAAGCACACAAAAAAGTAAAACCACAAAACCCTCCAGATGTTACAATACAAATTGGAGGATTCTGAAAAGATGAATTCAAAAACAGGAAACTATTATATTTAAATTACTGAGGAACTTGGAGATAAATACATAGAAAACTAAAAACTAAGGAAATAAAATTCAAACTAAAACAAAAACTTGTAAAAGAAGACATAATATAGTATACTAGACCATGACTAAACATTTATATAATCATAATTCAAATATTAAATACTGATCTATATAAAATTAATGGTATATGTATTGGGAGGATGAAGATATATATACATATATATATAAAATTACATACATATATATATGATTATGACTTACATATTCACCTACCATTTTGCAAAGTCAGTAGAGGAGACAATATGGAAAAATAAAAAGTAGGAGTATATATGATATTTAGAAACATAAAAAGAAATAGTTTCAAAACTCTAGCCAAAACAATTAAAAAGTGACACTGAAGAATGAGAAATGGGGTGTGGAAAAGGAACTACTGTTTCATAAACCTTATAAAATTACTCACTTTCAAGATGGGAGATGAAGAAGTCCTGAAACTGGGAATGTGGCAGTGGGAATCCATTGAAAGGAAAGAATTAAAAAGATAGTTAAAAGTATAATCATAATTACTTACTGAAGAAATAAAAATACACTTCCTTAGATTCATGAGTAAATAGCAGTAATCTTTAGTTGGAAAAAGTAAAGGAGTTATAGATCTGGGAGGCCTGGTAGAGTGGAAATGGAGAGTTTAGTTTCAGAGAAGTTTAATCTGAGGTGCCGTTGGGACACCTCTGTGCAGGTGTTTCTTAACATGGAGCTTTACAGTGGATAGTAAAATAACCATTGATGAAACTGATGGCTGGAGATGGCAAGTAGGGTTAAAATATCGCTGATTATCAGAAATTCCTTTAAAAAGAATACTATTAGAAACAAGGAGAGGTTTCAAATCAACAATCTAAGTTCCAATCTTGGTTAAAACAAGCAGAGAAAGACAATATAAAGACAAGAGCAGATATCAATAAGACTGAAACAGAAATGCCACAGAGAAAAATCAATGAAATAAAAAGCTAATTCTTTAAGGGAACAAAATCAATAAAATTAATAAAGCTCTAGGCAAGAGAGAAAATAAAAACAGAGAAAACATAAATCATAAATATCAGCAATGACACGGGATACACCACTATAGATCCTAAAGTGATTAAAAGGATAAAAAGGAAATTCTACGAACAACCTCATGCTTACAAATTCAACAAATTAGCAGAACTGCACCAATTCCTAAAAAAAAAATCTATAAAAAGTCAACAAAGAAGAATAGAAAATCTGAATAATGCTAGAAACTCCAACAAAATTGAAGTTTTCATTATAAAGCTACCCCAAAAGAAATATTCAGGCCCAAGCAATTTCACTGGAGTACTCTATTGAACATTTAGAAAAGAATTAATACCACTTCTTCACAAGTCCTTCTGAAAAAGAGAGGGCAGTATTATCCTAATACCAAAGCCAGGCAAAGACAGTACAAAGAAAAAGAAAAAATAAGAAAAAGAAAGAAAACTGAAGATCAATAAGTCTCCAGAACACTTAAAATATCTCAGACATTTAAAAATCCTCAACAAAATGTGGTATCTATACACAATGGAATTTTATGCAGCCATGAAGAAGAACGAAATGTTATCATTCGCTGGTAAATGGATGGAATTGGAGAACATCATTCTGAGTGAGGTTAGCCTAGCCCAAAAGACCAAAAATCGTATGTTCTCCCTCATATGTGGACATTAGATCAAGGGCAAACACAACAATGGGATTGGACTATGAGCACATGATAAAAGCGAGAGCACACAAGGGAGGGGTGAGGATAGGTAAGACACCTAAAAAACTAGCTAGCATTTGTTGCCCTTAACGCAGAGAAACTAAAGCAGATACCTTAAAGCAACTGAGGCCAATAGGAAAAGGGGACCAGGAACTAGAGAAAAGGTTAGATCAAAAAGAATTAACCTAGAAGGTAACACCCACGCACAGGAAATCAATGTGAGTCAATGCCCTGTATAGCTATCCTTATCTCAACTAGCAAAAACCCTTGTTCCTTCCTATTATTGCTTATACTCTCTCTACAACAAAATTAGAGATAAGGGCAAAATAGTTTCTGCTGGGTATTGGGGGGGGAGAGGGAAGGGGTGGAGTGGGTGGTAAGGGAGGGGGTGGGGGCAGGGGGGAGAAATGACCCAAGCCTTGTATGCACATATGAATAATAAAAGAAAAAAAATAAATAAAAAATAAAAATAATCCTCAACAAAATATTATCAAACCAAATCCAACAATTTATAAGAGGAATTATAAACCATGACGAAGTAGATTTTATTCTGTGTATGTTTAGTTGACTTAACATTTGAAACGTGTCAATGCAATCTGCCATATCAATGAATTAAAGATGGAAAATAACATACTAATTGAGGAAGAGTAAGTATTTGACAAAATCCAATACCTATTCATGATTTTTAAAACCTCTCAGTAAGTTAGGAACAGAGGGGAATTACGTGAGCTTGATAAAGAGCATCTAGAAAAACATTTGCAACTAACATTATACCTCAGAGTAAAGAAGGAAGGATTTCCACATTAAGACCAGAAACAAAGCAAGGATGTCTGCTCTCATCTTTCAGCAGAGGACTGGAATTCTAGTCAGTACAAACAGGCAAGAAAAATAAATAAATGGTATACAGATGGAAAGGAATAATACTATATTTATTTTCAAATATCATAATTAACTATGAATCCACATAATTAACTACGAATTGAGAGGTCACGCAATATAAAAGGATATAAATAAACACACAAAACATTGTGCTTTTATGTATTAGCAATGAACATGGTAAATGCAATACTATTTATAATCACTATAAAGAAAATGAAACATGGTATAAATAATAAAACCAAAATATATATGTCATGTGGGTGATGAAAATTATAAAATGCCGATGAAAGAAAACAAAGACCCAGATAAATTTTGAGACATACCATGTTCATGGACTGGAAGGCTCATCAGAGTAAAGCTGTTAATTCTCCTGTAAAACTACAGGAATTTCATAAAAATTCAATTCCTATGAAATTCCAGGAAAATTTTGTGGAAAGGCAAACAAACTAAAATAATTTTGACAGATAAGAATAAAATGAGAAGAATTTCTACCAAATATTAAATCTTGCTACATAGGTACAGTAATGGAGGCAGGTTGAGGGAAAGATACATAGATTCATGGAATAGAGACCTCTGAAAAAGACTCAAATAAATATGCCAAACTGATTTCTGACAAAGGTACAAAAGCAATTCCATTGAACAAGGATAGCCTTTTCAACATATGGTGCTAGATCAATTGAGTATCCATAGGCAAAAACCAAATGAACAAAAAAGCAAAAAAAAAAAGATCTAAACCTCATATCATATAATGTTAAATCAAAATGGATCATAGCCATAAATATGAAATGTAAAAAGATAAAACTTATAGAAAGAACATAAGAAAAAATCTTTGGGATATAGGACTACTTCTTAGAGTTGATACCAAAAGTACAATACTCAAGTATGATATATTTGATATACTGTAAGAACTTTTATAAATGCCACAATGTACCCCTAGCACAACAATAAAAAAAGTTTAAAAAATTGATAAAGTGAACATTATCAAAATTGAAACTTCTGTTCAGTGAACAACCTGCTAAGAAAATGAATAGATAAGCTACAGACTGGGAGAAAGTATTTGCAAACCACATATCTGGCAAGGAAGTTGCATCTAGAATACATGAAGAACTCTTAAACCAAGCTGGACACAGATGGCTTACACCTGTAATCCTAGCTACTAGGGAGGCTGAGATCATGAGGATTGCAACCAGTTTCAGGCCAGCCCCAACAAATAGTTTGTGAGACTATATCTCGAAAATTACCAGAGCAAAATGGACTGGAGGTGTGGCTCAAGTGGTAGAGCACATGCTTTGCAAGCATGAAATGAAGTTCTGAGTTCAAACCCTAGTCCTGCCAAAAAAAAAAAAAAAAAACTGTAAAAAGCAGTTTAGGTAATGGGCAAAAGACATGAACAGACATTTCATTTAAGAGGATTAGTAATGGCAGGTAGGCACAGGAAAAGATGTTTAACATCATTGGACATCAGGGAAATACAAATTAAAACTGCAATGACATAACTGCACATACCAAAAAACCAAATTCTTGTATGGATGCAGACAAACCAAATCATTCATACATTGTTGATAGGAATGTAAAATGGTACATCTGCTCTAGAAAACAGCATGACAGTTTCTTATAAAACTAAACATATGACCAGCAATTATACTGTTGGACATTTGTCCCAGAGAAATAAAATTTAAATTCACATACTAATCTGTACATAAATGTTCACAGGAGCTTTACTCCTAATATCCCTACACTGGAAACAGCCCAGTTGTCCTGCAATAGGTGAAAGAGTAAATAAACTGTGATACATCCGTATCATGGGATACTGCTTAGCAATACAGAGGATCAAATTATTGAAACACATAGCAACACAGGGAATTATGCTGAATGAAACAAACACCAATCCCAAAAGGTTATATGCTGTATGATTTTATTTATGCAATATTTTCAAAACGATAAAAAATTCTGAAACAAAATAATAAATGGTTTTCAGGAGTTCAGAAGTGGAGGGAGAGGTAGAAGGTGGGATGGGAAGGAGGAGGGTGTGATGATAAAAGCAGACATGAGGAAACCTGGTGGTATGTAACTGCTCTACAGCTTAGCTATGGTAATGGACATAAAACCTACACAGTGTTATAAAACTGTACTGAACTAAATACACACACATCCAAGTAAAACTGGAGAAATCTGAATGAGATAGTTGGGTTGTATCAATGTCAATATCCTGATATTATAGTAAAGTTTTATATTATATTGTGATATTATACTGAAATTTTGCAATATGTTATCACTGGGGGAAACAAGGTAAAGAATAAACAGGATTTCTACAATGTTTCTTACAACTGCATATGGATTTAAAATTACTTAGACAAAAATTTCAATTAGAAAAGAGACTAACACACATAAACACAGTTTGGAATCCTAATCTCTTCTAGAAGCTCCCATTCAAAATATGTTTTCTTACTGCTAGGTATGGCTGACCATCTTTTCAGCCTTCAACATATGCTTTCTCATTGTTGCCTGTCTGACTGCTAAGTCAATGCCACATTTAAAGGTTTTAGATATCTTATACATTAGGTTAGGCAGCTAATTAAAAATAACCTTGAAATCTTAAGAACTTAATATAATTAATGCTTGTTTCTCATTCAAAAAGGGAGGGAGGGAAGACTATAATCCTTCTACTAGTCATAGGTACTGTTAAGAAACCCAGTTTATTGAAATTAAAATAACAGATAAATTCTTACTGGTAAGTAATGCCTCATAGGAAGAAGAATATCATAGAGATGTACAAAGCTTTCATCTCTACAATGAGAATTCACATCCTGCTCTTGCCACTGATACATTGACAAGATGTTCTGCTTATGTACAGCACTGCCCTTTGCACAAAATTAATAAAAAGTACATTTCAAAGAGGGATGCAAAAAGAAAGATGGTAAAAGTATCCTAAATTCTTGAAGGCAGGTAAAGAGAACAAGGTAGAAATATTACATCTTTATGTGGTCTTCAGTCATTCTGCTCAAATATCATTTATTATTCAAGTCTCATTTCAAATACTACCTCTTCTAGGAAACCAACTGAAGATTATGTTTTTCTTTCTTTATATACTATACTCCTTCTTTGTTTAAGGCAGAAATTCAACTGATGCTTGTGCCTGCACACTGAGTAACACAGTGCCTTGGCACATAGTGGGTACTTTGTATTTAGAGTAACACTACTCTATTGTTTCACCTGCATCTAAAATAACACATTCCACTGGGTATGGTGGTTCATGCCTGTAATCCCAGCACCAGGGAGTTTAGGGCAGTAGGATGGTGAGTTCAAGGCTAATCTGAGCTACATAGTGAGTTCCAGGCCAGCATGGACTACATAGTACAACCACAGTAAAATCAATAATTAAATTAAATTAAATAACACCTTCCAATTATACAGCAATTGAGCTCTCAAAATGCCTATATGTACTACCTTATTTGATTTTCACCATACCTTGGGGTGTAGCAAACAATCAAAAACATGAGAAGGTTTAAATAACTTGTCAAAGGCCAAAGCTACTGAGAATTGATACTAGGACCTGTATATTTAGACTGCCATCTAACAGTGCTTTTTCTATTACTGTGTACATTCTTGTCAAATGCTGGGACATTTTAAAATAAAAAGCATATACTGTATGCATGTGTTGAAATATCATACTGAATCTCATTGATATGGATAATGAATGCACGTATGTTTGTCAAAAATAAAATAAGTACTATGCTGAGTTAATAATTGTCACTATAGCATAACACTATTTGTTATCTTCTCAAACCCTGAAGTGCTCAGAATGAGGGTAGCCTGAGTCCCATCTGGAAGGTTTAATTGATGAAATGCCATCAGGTCATTTCATCTTTGAGGTGGCCACTGAGCATGGGTCCAAAAGCAACATTATAGTGAGGCTCCGCTGTATTTATGGTTTTCAGTCACTAATGGGAAGAAAATTGCTTTGGAGAAAAAAATCTGTCTTTCTCACAAACAATATAAATTCTGCTGTTTGGGAGTGATTTAAATTATGTTTCATATAATTCATATCATGAGGCTCTCCAGCTTGTGGAAGCTCACTTGGGCACAAAATGTACATAAGTAGGATTAGTGAGAAATCTAATTTTACAGATGTATTGAGTGTATTTCAAGTCTGGATTTACATATAGAAAAGGAAGTTTGGGAAGTAGAGCTCTGAGAATGTTAACCACCACACATTCCTAACAGGAAATGAAGACTTGCTTAATTCTAATCTTAGAACCCTAATCTACCTTACAAGAAGTTCTTTAGAATCAAGGGACACAGGTGTGACAATGAATCTATTTTGTTCATAAAGGGAGCAGAGATGAGCAAGTGGCTCACTAAACAATGGAAAGACAGGAAATACCTTTCAATTAACTGCAATGGGAAGAGGCAAGAGTCTCTGTTGAGCGTAAGATACAGTATAAATGAGCCTCACAAACAGAGGTGTCTTTGTGCTGCTGCCACATCTCTGGCAGAGGGCATTCAATTCTCAAGTATCTGAAGTAGACCATTACACTCCGGAACACAAGAGATGACCTCACCAATCAACTAAATTTAATGTCACCAAGATTTCCCAAAGAATTTAAGAAAAGGAGCAGGTAAAAGAAACAACCTTGATCAGTAAATCAGATTCTATTCAAATGAAAGGAAAAAGGCACTTCAACTGGAATTCAAAGGCATCTTTTGGCCTCTCAACATTTGATGCTCTTCAGATGAGAGAGCTGCAAGTAATTAATAAAAATATTTTTAAAACCATTTCTTCTCTGGACCAAAGCTGCTTAAAAAACATCCAATACCAAAAAAAAAAAAAAAACAACTAATTTGAAGTAATCCCAAGTAATAAATGTTAAAATTGGATAAAGAGGAAGTATGATTATAACACTTGACACAAGGATGGGTCTCTAAAATCCTAAAAGCATTTTCTGAGTTAGGTACATCACAGTAGACAACTAAGAATGTTTTATGTGGAAAAAATAAGGTAGCCAAAGACATGCAGCCCAATACTGATGGGATTGTTTGGAAATATTACAAAATCCCTTATGGCATTTTTAGTTACTCTAAGGAGTAATTCTTTCTGCCCCAAATAGCAGTGTAAATGTTGTGAGAAGCTATTAAATAATTATGCAGTTCTATTCCAAAAGAGCCTGCAATATTATGGATAAAATACATTTTAGTCTTCAAGCTTTGGAAGACGTTATGAAAGAAGTAAAATGCCATGAAAATACTCATTGAACTTCCAAATAATGACACGTATAGGATTTTCCACTGTCTGTTCCTTTATTGTGGTGTTTGGTAAATATTAATAGACACAACGATGATTCAGTACATGAAGCAACTGGAACTGTCTATCCTTCAGTCCCACATCCCCCTCTGAGAAAAGTAGCTAGTAGCTCCACATACTTAAAATGATTAACAAATTGGCTCAGATACACTGCCAACTCTGCCATAAGTGGTCACAGAAGAGCTGGAGTTACTGCAGTTTCAGTGACTGCCAACTCAGAAGACAGATGTGTGACTGTAGCACTGTCATCATCCAACCTCAAAATAATGCTGTAAATTATGAGAGATAAGTGGTATTTGACTATGGCTACTATTAACTCTCAATTACTTATACTTATCAGGAGGAAAAGAGGCATACATAATGTCAAACAGTGGATAAGTAAGATCTGAAAACTGGTCATTGCCTGTGTATGTTCAGACTCTCCTTAATTTGATGGTCTCTGACCCCTTTCTATTTCAGTTGGCTCTGCATAGATGATGAAAGGGGCTTGGTTCTCTACAGCTTGCTTGTGGATGTTGAAAAGTTGATTGGATAGTGCAATGTTAACATACTTAAACTGCAATGTTTAACTTACCATTCAATTTTATTTTTCCTTAAATAAAATCGTATGTTTTACAGCAGTTTTAGGTTCACAGCAATATTGAGCAGAAGGTAAAGAAAATTTCCATGTACTCCTTGCCCCTTCCGCCACATGCACAGCCTCTCCTACAACCAATATCTCACACCAGAGTGGTACATTTGTTCCAATTGATTAAACTACACTAACAAAGCATTATTATCCAAAGTTTACACTATGGTTATTCTTAGTGGTGTAAATTCTGTGGGTTTTGGCAAATGCATTATGACATATATCCATCATTGTAGTACAGATACAAAATATTTTTACTATTCTAAAAGTTCTCTGTGTTCTACCTACTCATCCTTCTTTCCCCCACTGATATTTTTACTGTCTCTAGTTTTGCCTTTTTCAGAATGTCATATAGTTGGAATCACATAGTATATAACCTTTTTCATATTAGATTCTTTCACTTAGTAATATACATCAAAATCACTTTTAAACAGCTGATTTTTTAAAATTAAATATGTGATCCTATTAGTGTAGCAGTTGGCATGTTTTATGATGGGAAAAAATTATGTCAACATCAAAGATATCAAATCACAAAAATATTTCCCAGAAACCTTTTAAAATATAGATTTGATTTGACATATGAGTCAGAGTTTTCTTTAGTAAAAAAACATATTTGTAATACCAAAATAACATATTCATTAGTTTTTCTATGACTATTATCTGAATGTGAATAAATGGATTCATTTAATCTTAAAATGCAGTCCACAGACCATGTCAGCAGACATGATCCAACTGACTATTAAAAAGTAAAATAAAACAACAAGAAAAATGTCTCTTAGATAGTATAATTAAACCCTGTCATGCTCCATTTCTTGATAATGTTATTTCCTGATATAAAAAGGAAAGACTCCTCGGGTGGGAAAGGCAAAGAGTGCAGTAAGTATCAAGCATTACCAGCTTTTCCCCATGGCCTTCTTTGTCTCAGTTGAGAATCAGTACGAAATCTCCTTGCCTCCTCAGCTCAAAAGAACCGTTAGCAAAAGTAACTCCCAATAATCATTGCTCTCTATTGTCTTATTGTTACCCTATGTTGACTAAGAACTTTACCTGGCCACCAAAAACTCACGTCCCATCCAAAATACTATGATACTTTAAAAAACCATTGTCCTCTTACTGTTAGGTATGTGATTAAGATTTGTTTTTATATCCAGTGATGCCTACATTAGAATCATTTTAAAAGTACACAAGAAGGAAAAATACCATTCTGTTAATAAGGAAATCTGGATTGTGTGTACTTAAGGAAGTCATTCAGTCTCTATGGGTCACGATTTCTTCATTTATACAAAGTAAATCCAAATCCCTTGCAATAACCTTAATTTTATAAAGGAAACACTGGCTGAGAGCCTTGAGATTTCATTTATGACAAAGAAGATCCCTGTCAAGAGAAAAATCACTGCAATTTTTCTTTATAGCATCAATTACTTTTTGACACCCCCACTCAACCCAAGATGCACTGTTGTAGAAAAATATGCAACATACAAGAAGACGTTCTATCATCTCATTCTTCAGTGTTTTCCAGTTACTGACATTCTCCCACATCTTAGTTGTCTTTACATCTTCTCTAGGTATGTGGTTTTTAATGAGTATGTAGAACATAGAGGATGTTTAGAACAGTAAAAATATTTTGTATCTATACTACAATGATGGATATATGTCATAATGCATTTGCCAAAACCCACAGAATTTACAACACCAAGAGTAGCCATGGTGTAAATTATGGACTTTGAGTAATAATGATTTGTTAGTGTAGTTTAATAAGTTGGAAAAAATGTACCACTCTGGTATGAGATGTTGGTAGTAGGAAAGGCTATGTGTGTGGGGGAAGGGGCAAAGAGTACATGGAAATTTTCTTTACCTTCTGCTCAACATTGCTGTGAACCTAAAACTGCTCTAAATGAACCATCTTCTCTAGATCCAATTGAACAGTTACCTTTTGAACTTCATGACACTTCTTGTCTCTTCTTTTCCACCTCCCTCACATATACATAGTACATTTGACAATGAGTAACAAGTTTTGCTACTGGCATACACTGACTACTAGCCATGGGCTAGATACCATACAAAGAAAGTTATACAATGCTTCTCTTAATCTTTATAAAACACTTTAAAGGTAGCTATTATCCCTTATTTTAAAAATGAAGATACAGACTAAGGAAGACTAAGTAACAATTAAGGTTGCACATCACATACCTATGAAGGGGTAATGCCTTGACTTGAATCCATGTATATGTGACCCAGAAACCACTCCCCGTCATGTAGTTTTAACAAGTGAATATTGGAGCAATATAGAACTTAACTTCCCTCAGATGATTCTAAACAGTTTAGGAAGGGATATGGCATTTTTCGCTCTAACAAAAAAGAAGGAAGTAAAGAGGAATGATGATATAGATGTCAGAAAGGGAAAGAAGTTGAAGAAGTTCATTGCTGCTGATCTCTATTATTGCAGAGAATGAGGAATCCAGAATGCCAAATAAGAAAAATTGTATTATTTTTAAGGCCACATCTTGAAAAATAGTGACTCTGATTGGTTAACTAGTTTCCATTTGTCTTCATTCCTGAGGTCCTCATACTCCTCATTTAGGCAAAGTCCACAAAGTGATTTCCTCAATTTTTAAAAATTTCTAAGAAGGTTGAGAGAATAGTAAAAATCACATACTTAAATACCTTCTACCTAGATCAACTCACTGTTAACATTTTGCCACAAATTGATAGATTGTGTTCTCTTCGGAAATGGTTTAGGCTGAACCACATGAAAGTAAAATATAGACATGAAAATTCTCTCAATAATGTAACTTGCATTTTCAAAGAAAAATTATATTTTCCTACATGATCATAACTATCACACTCAGGAAAATGAGTAATTCCTTAATATCACTTATATAGTCCATATTAAATTCTCCTAATTATCTTAAATAATGTCTTTTTGGTTTTGGTCCAGTATCCAATTAAGGATAATACAGACTTGACTGTTATGTCTCTGTTAATCTAAGACTGTTCCCTTACTGTTTTTGTTTTGATTTTTTGTTTCACCTGAATGACTTTTTGAAGTAGCTAAGCCAGTTATCTTTCAATGTCTGATTATGTTCTTGTTTAACCTTCAAGTTAAACATTTAGAAAATATTGTATAATAATACTACAGAAGTGATATGATAGTTATCACATCAAACCAAGAGGCACATAATGTTGTCCCGTTATTGATGAGGACAAGTTTGATCACTTCATTAGAGTGGTGCATATCAGATAGCACTTGTGAAGGCATATTTTCTCTTTTGATAATAAGTAATCTGCAGAGTGATAGTTTTAAGACCAAAAAATGTCTTGTTCCCCAATTATCTTAAATTCAATAGTTTTAGCGTTTGTTGAAGATGCTTGCTTGAATCAACTGTTATTTGGGGCTGCAAAATGGTGATCTTCCCCATTGAATTGTACAGCTAAAATGCAGAGTTTCATGATATGCAAATTATACCTCAATAAAACTGTTCTTTTTAAATTAACTGGCAGGATGCCAGTGGCTCATGACTGTATAGCTACTTGAGAGGCTGAAATCAGGAGAATAACAATAAATAGTAAAAAAGCTGGGCATGGTGGCATGTGCCTGTCATTCCCACTACAGTAGGAAGTATAAAATAGGAGGATGGAGGTCCAGGCTGGCCTGGGCAAAAAACAAAATCCTATCTTCAAAATAACTAGAGCAAAATAAATGGAGGCATGGCTCAAGTGGTAGAGTGCCTGCCTAGCAAGCATGAATCTCTGAGTTCAAATGCCAGTATTCCACCAAAAAGTTAACTAAATAACTTAGTTTGTATTTGGTCTATTTCATGCTGACATGTTTTTCTGCCAAGAGATGATTGACAGTTAAAACATTTTATGAACGAGGCAGGGTATTTCATGATCAAGGTGAACTTAAGAAAAATATTCCATTGAAAATTTTAATGGTAGCTTCCTAATACTATCATTCCTTCTATAAATATTAATTGGCATGCTTCTGTAAAGACTTTCCCCTATAATTCTCATTTCTCTCTTTCTTAATAGTACACTGTGAACTCACAAGTTTTTCCCTACTTAATGTATCATTATCTATTACTGCTAGTATTCTTTTTCATGTTCAAATCATCCTAATGTGGCAGTAGGACTTCACCGAAGCAATCTTGTGTCCTGATAATAACTTCAATTAGTCTTTGAATAATGTTTGCTTTCATGCATCAAAAATCCCAAGCTCACCTGCATGTTCCCTGCCAGAGATCTGAGATCAGAGTTTCCCAAGAGATTTGGTTCCTTTTGGTGGGGATGGTATTTAGAAAACAAGATGTATATGATTAGGTGTGCTCATTGCTATTGGGATACTGTCTTTACTTCTAGGTTCCGTATATAGAACCAAGGAATAAGAATTCATTACTAATATTTGCAATTCAAATTTATAATTTAAATACATAAGGAAAGGAAAAAATAACTTGTATTTCTTTTATCTTTCAAAGGAAATCCTGATTTGTATTATCATTAATATACATATGCATTTACTTTATTCTACTAAGATATATAAAATGGTAGTAATATTGGTATTATAATTCTAAAACTAGCAATAAATCTATCAAGAAAGTTTATTATTTAGAAAGTCTACTATTAAGAAAAAATTTTGTTAAGGAAGTTTATTATTTTTTAAAATTTTTATTAGGATATATTCGTTATATGGGGGGATTCATAGTGACAATTCTGATTAGGCTGATATTGTACATTATTTACATTGCCCCCACCATCTCTCCCCCTCAACCCCCTCTGCGCCCCACTTAAAGCAATTGCAAGTGGTTTCTTTGTTCTATTTCATGTAGCTATATGAAGTCCATCAACCATATACCCTCACCTAATCTCCCTCATTCACTCTCCCCCCTCCCAGTAGTACCTTCCCCCCCACACTGTATCTATTTTACAGTCTTGTTTTTCATTATTAATATTTAAGTTGATGTTCAAAGGGGTTTCTCAATGTATTCCTGCTGTGGGTATACTTTATCTTGGTCCATTCAACCCCCTCCAATACTCTCCCTTATCCCGTTACCTTCCACCAGAAGTTTATTATTAAGAAAGTTTTTCTTTGCAGTTCCTTTTGCCCTTAGCTCAAGTGGTAGAGTGCCTGCTTTGCGATGGTGAAGCCCTGAGTTCAAATCTCAGTCCTACCAAAAAAAAATGACATCAAGTAAGAATGTACTATGAAGAACACTATATTCAAAAGTTATATCTGAGTGGATTATAAGTTAGTTACATAGGCTTGTTTGGTTTCTGTATGTATTCAATTTTAGTATTTGTCTTTCTTCCCATTTTTTTGGTTCAATTCTAATTCTGAGTACATAAAACATTTATATGGCATCCAAATCAAAACTATATAAAAAGGTATATTCAGAGGAGTCCTGCTTCTATCTCTATTCCCTATACCCTATTGCTACCCACCCTCTGTTTTCATTAATTTCTATGTAGTTCTTCAGAACTAATGTGGGCATGAGTTAAACAATGTCCCTAAAAGTGAGATCTTCTGTAAATGTGGTCATGGAGCATACAACCTGACTTGTATCACATTTTCATACATAAAGTTTGGTGTACAAACAAATTCCCTCTTGAACTCTGATTAACCCATGCAGAGAGTCTGTATGAATTTTGCGGATCAGATGGAGCTAAAACACACCCACGACTTTGACATTATGATCATTTTTTTTTTGGAGTACAATTTATTTTCTTTTTCTTTTATTATTCATATGTGCATACAACACTTGGGTCATTTCTCCCCCCTACTCCCACCCCCTCCCTCACCACCCACTCCGCCCCCTCCCTCTCCCCCTACCCCCTCAATACCCAGCAGAAACTATTTTGCCCTTATTTCTAATTTTGTTGTAGAGAGAGTATAAGCAATAATAGGAAGGAACAAGGGTTTTTGCTGGTTGAGATAAGGATTGCAATACAGGGCATCGACTCACATTGATTTCCTGTGCGTGGGTGTTACCTTCTAGGTTAATTCTTTTTGATCTAACCTTTTCTCTAGTTCCTGGTCCCCTTTTCCTATTGGCCTCAGTTGCTTTTAAGGTATCTGCTTTAGTTTCTCTGCGTTAAGGGCAACAAATGCTAGCTAATTTTTTAGGTGTCTTACCTATCCTCACCCCTTCCTTGTGTGCTCTCGCTTTTATCATGTGCTCATAGTCCAATCCCCTTGTTGTGTTTGCCCTTGATCTAATGTCCACATATGAGGGAGAACATACGATTTTTGGTCTTTTGAGCCAGGCTAACCTCACTCAGAATGATGTTCTCCAATTCCATCCATTTACCAGCGAATGATAACATTTCGTTCTTCTTCATGGCTGCATAAAATTCCATTATGTATAGATACCACATTTTCTTAATCCATTCGTCAGTGGTGAGGCATCTTGGCTGTTTCCATAACTTGGCTATTGTGAATAGTGCCGCAATAAACATGGGTGTGCAGGTGTCTCTGGAGTAACCTGTGTCACAGTCTTTTGGGTATATCCCCAAGAGTGGTATTGCTGTATCAAATGGTAGATCGATGTCTAGCTTTTTAAGCAGCCTCCAAATTTTTTTCCAGAGTGGTTGTACTAGTTTACATCCCCACCAACAGTATAAGAGGGTTCCTTTTACCCCGCATCCTCGCCAACACCTGTTGGTGGTGGTGTTGCTGATGATAGCTATTCTAACAGGGGTGAGGTGGAATCTTAGCGTGGTTTTAATTTGCATTTCCTTTATTGCTAGAGATGGTGAGCATTTTTTCATGTGTTTTTTGGCCATTTGAATTTCTTCTTTTGAGAAAGTTCTGTTTAGTTCACTTGCCCATTTCTTTATTGGTTCATTAGTTTTGGGAGAATTTAGTTTTTTAAGTTCCCTATATATTCTGGTTATCAGTCCTTTGCCTGATGTATAGTTGGCAAATATTTTCTCCCACTCTGTGGGTGTTCTCTTCAGTTTAGAGACCATTTCTTTTGATGAACAGAAGCTTTTTAGCTTTATGAGGTCCCATTTATCTATGCTATCTCTTAGTTGCTGTGCTGCTGGGGTTTCATTGAGAAAGTTCTTACCTACACCTACTAACTCTAGAGTATTTCCTACTCTTTCCTGTATCAACTTTAGAGTTTGGGGTCTGATACTAAGATCCTTGATCCATTTTGAGTTAATCTTGGTATAGGGTGATATATATGGATCTAGTTTCAGTTTTTTGCAGACTGCTAACCAGTTTTCCCAGCAGTTTTTGTTGAAGAGGCTGCTATTTCTCCATCGTATATTTTTAGCGCCTTTGTCAAAGACAAGTTGGTTATAGTTGTGTGGCTTCATATCTGGGTCCTCTATTCTGTTCCACTGGTCTTCATGTCTGTTTTTGTGCCAGTACCATACTGTTTTTATTGTTATTGATTTGTACATTATGATCATTCTGATGTGGCAAACAAAATACAAACATAAAGTGAAATTAGGAAGTGACTTTAAAATTATTCTAGTAAGATATACACCAAGAATATACTAAATATTAACCGATTTTTTGCTGTTACCTATTTGGAATGCTCATTACCTTCATATATTAGCTGAATATTTATTTTATAACTGCCAGGAATTAGTTTCCTATAATTCAAGAAGAAAGTGACTACTATAGTACAAAACTAAATGAAGAATATTACGAGTTGCTTCATTAAAAAAAGAAAATGAAAATTAATAAAAGGGGAGGATGTGGGAAAAAGGAACCTTCATACACTGCTGGTGGGAATGCAAGCTAGTACAACTACTCTGGAAAATAATATGGAGGTGTCTTTAAAAACTAAACACAGATCTGCCATATGATCCAGCAATCACACTCCTAGGGATATACCCAAAGGAATGCGACTCAGGTTACTCCAGAGGCACCTGCACCCATGTTTATTGCAGCACTATTCACAATAGCCAAGTTATGGAAACAGCCAAGATGCCCCACTACTGATGAATGGATCAAGAAAATGTGGTATTTATACACAATGGAATTTTACTCAGCCATGAAGAATGAAATCTTATCATTCACAAGTAAACGGATGGAACTCGAGAACATCATCTTAAGTGAAGTTAGCCAGGCTCAAAAAGCCAAAAATCGTATGTTCTTCCTCATATATGGACTTTAGATCTAAAACAAATGCAGTAATATTATTAGACTTGGGTCACACGCTAAGGGGAGGACACATACAGGAGGAATAGGGAAAGGTAGGAAACCCAAAACTTGAAAGTGTTTGACATGCTCACTGCAGAGAAGCTAATATAGTAACCTTAAAATGACAGGAGTGGAGAAATGACCGAAACAATGTATGCACATGCCAGGCTCAGAAGACCAAAAATCGTATGTTCTCCCTCATATGCGGACATTAGATCTAGGGCAAATGCAGCAATGTGGCTCGACTTGGGTCACATGACAAGGGGAGAGCACACAGGGGAGATATAGGAATAGGCAGAAAACTCAAAACATGAAAGTGTTTGATGTCCCAACTCCAGAGGAACTAATATAGAAACCTTAAAATGACAAAGGTTATCATGAGCAGGGGATCAGGAAGCAATGTAAAAAGGTTATCATGAGCAGGTTATCATGAGCAGGGGATCAGGAAGCAATGTAAAAATCATTGAGTTAGAGTTGAGTCAACATGGGTCATAACACATGGGTACATGAAAGCAATAGTAAGAATCTCTCTGTATAGCTATCCTTAACTCAACTAGCAAAAACACTTTGTCTCCCTTATTATGCTATGTCATTTCTTAAAAAAAATTAGTGATAAAGGCAGAACAAGACTTGCTTGGAACTGGGGGGGGGAATAGTGGGGGAGGGGGACAGGGTGGAGAAATGACCCAAACAATGTATGCACATGTGAATAAATGAAAAAAAAAACCAGGCTGCACGATAGATTTGGCCTAAAGCCACTCTTATGCCATGCTAAAATTACTAATCATTACCTTCATAATTATTGAAATAAAAGTTATTTTAATTCAAATAATTTTTAAAAATTATCAAAAGAAATGACAGGGGTCAATATGGGAAGGTGACTGGGAAGTAGTGAAGCGGTCTGGTAGAGATGAAACAATTCAGGTTGTAATACACTTGTACATGGAAGCAATGCTAGGAATCTCTCTGTTTGGCTATCCTTATCTCAACTAGCAAAAACGCTATGTCTTTCTTATTATTGCTTATGTCTTTTCTGCAACAAAACTGGAGAAAAGGGTAGAACAGGTTCTGCCTGGAAGCAAGGGGGATGGGGAGGAGAGGGAGCAGGTGGGGGGCATGCAGGAGAAATGGCCCAAACAATGTATGCACATATGAATAAATGAATAAAGAAAACACATCAAAAAAATTAAGAAAAGCACTATCTGTCAATCAAATCAGTAATTTTTGTAATGGCAATAAAATATTCAACTGTTAAGAACAGGTTGTATATCTCTATTCGAAATGTTTGGAACCAGAAATGTTTCAGACTTTAAATTTTTTAAAATTTTGGAATATGTTCATATACATAATGAGGTATCTCAAAGATGGAACCCAAGTCTAAATGTGGAATTTATTTACGTTTCATATATACTTTACACAAGCAGCCTGAAGGTAATTTTATAAAATATTTTTATTACTCTTACATTTAAATATTTTTTGGGTTGTTTTCTGTGCTAGAGATCCAACCAAGGGCCTCTCAAATACTAGACAACTGCTCCACCACTGAACTACATTCCCAAGCCCCACTATGCCTGTGTTTTGACTGTGACCCATTCCATGAGCTGTGGAATTTTCCACTTGCAGCAGCATGTCTTCAATTAAGAAGTTTTGGATTTCTGGAGCATTTAAGATTTCAAATTTTCAAATTAGGGATGCTCCATCTATAGTTGGGAAAATAAGAACATTAATATATAACCAATAGTAATATAAATTGGTTCAACTTTTCAAAATGTAAATTTGCATAACATATATCAAAATTTTTAAATATTCATACCTTTTGACTCAGTATGTTATACTTCCAGGAGCCTATCCAGAAGAAATAATCAAATCTAAATATAAGCGAGCATTACAGGATTATGTTACATTGGTCAAAAATTGGAAATAATATCTCTATCAGTTAAAATATGATTAAATATATTACTGTAAACTTTGCTCTGATAAAATAGCACTGTTAAAACTCATGTTTTCAAGGAATGGTTAAAATTTTGGGAAAAGACCATGAAACAATATTAAATGAATACCAAAACAAAAAGTCTATGTAGGTATAATTCCAGTGTTATTTAAAATAAAAGAAGTACTTTTACCAGCACAGAATAGGAAGAAACACAATTATTGTAGGAGAATACTGGTAATATAGGTGATTTAATTTTCTTTATGGATTTTATAAGAAAATGTAACTGAGTAAGAACATAATATAGAGTTGCTTAGTACAAATTTTAATATTAGGTGCCCTCTCCTATCCCCTCAAAAAAAGAAAAGAAAGAAAAACAGGTGAATTCCATCACCATGAATACTGGCACACATAGCTGCTATTTTTCTATGCTGATATATGGCCCATATTAACAAAGCTTTGTTTGTAGTTAAAATAAATTATCTAAAGGAGTATTCAGCAAATGTTTATTCTGCTTTCTGTCCAATGATTTATCCTATCTAAAAAAAGGGATGAGTTGATGCTGACTTCTTGCTTTTGTCCTGCCATCAAGCAATAATTACTCTTAACTCACTCATTTTAAACATCCCAATCACCTGTGTCAAGAAAACAAAAAGACTAAACTATTTATTATTCACTACTAAAATAAAATAAAACAATCCAGAGCTAAGTGAGTAAAAGGACAAAGATAGGATTGCAGGCCTGTTATGCTTACTATGCTGAGAATACTTCTCTTATATTAATTCAACACAGAGGGACCAGATATCAGCTCTGCTTTATGTCTAAATCTGCATGTATTTATGTATGCATCGAAATTTTATTAGAACAAAACAATTTGGAATTTTGGAATTACAATCATGATATAATATTACATTAAAAGAAATTCTGCATTTTGTCCACTCTTGTTCCTCTGTGTGAACACAGGGAGATGGCAGCATGGATAATCCCAGACTAATTTATATTTGTCTTTGCTTGGCTTTAGACTCATCTGAAGTAGAGAATGGCATAATTTTATAGCTGGAATGGACTTAAAGATCATTTATTCTATCCTTGACATTTTGCAAAAGAAGGAGCTAAGACCCAGAGAGATTAAGTGACTTAAATAAAATTCTAATGCTTTCTCAACTATAACACAGTCTCTTTATAATTAAAAAAAAGCTGGTAATATGTATGTAGATAAAGAACTGTCTGTATATAATTGGACAAAGAGCTTACTAAAGAATAATCGCCACTTATGTATATGTAATTCATTCTCATCTACCCAGATCGTGGCTCCATTCCTACTTAAAATTAACTGATAGAAAGCATAATAAGAGCTCCCACAATGGGAGAATCCTCTTGCCATTACTGCCATGGAGAGGGAGTGGGGGAAAAAACGAATTTATTTAGCTGATAAAACAACAGGGAAAGGTAGAGGAAATAAACTCTTTTAATTAGAGTATAGAAGAAGGAAAAAAAGTGCCTTCTTACCACTAAATTAATTCACAGCATCTCAGTTATAATTGGAGGCTCAACTGTGCATTACTGTGACATAATGCACTTATATCTTAAGCTAAGTAACATCCTATGGGGCAGGTTAAAACCTAATGATCACATTTCACAAAATTTCTGTAGGAAAAATATGTCTCAATAGTTAACTCACCACACTTTAAAGCTACAACCTACACAAAACTAAGGACTGCCTGGATGTCTAACAGACTCAAACATATTTGTTCATATTTATATAATTACATAACATGTAAGCAAAAGAAGGAACAAGAAATGAGTAAGTAAACACAAAAATAAATATCCAGATATATTTAATAATGAAAATAAGGGAGAAAACCCTAGACATACAATCTCTGCTTCAAAATATTTCCTGCCCCACTAACCAGGCCTAAGAGCTCATACCTCTAGAAGCAGGTAAGGAACACTACAGAAGTCTAATTTCATACTAAATCTTGGTTACCTAAATACATAAAGCAGTGAACACACTGGGGCAGTAATGTCAACAGGACTTCCAAATGTTTTGGGGTGACCAATAATGTCCTTGGGATCTTGGGACATTTGTTTCAGCTCAGCATCTATATTTCCTGCTAATTTGTAACTGCAAGGGCAGGTAAAATAAAGGGATTAAAAAGAAAAATTTCCCCAGCTATTATTATTGACATTCAAAGATGACATTATCAACTGCATTTGTCTCAATTCCCCCTACCTTCTCAGTGGGTCTCAGTATGACCAACAGCACACTGTTGTGGATAGAATGTTCGTGACCTTATTACCACCATAGTCTAAGAAGACTTCAGGGTAAAGACTTCTATCCACCTTTTTTCCTGTCCTGATTTATTCTCTGGCTAGTAGCTCTGGTGAGCCTTGATGCAAAAGAATACTTTTTGAGGGTCAAAATACATTCATAGATCACTTAGATATATAAATATGACACATCAGTGTTTAGCAATCTTCAATAAATGCTGAGATGTCTTCGATAATTGGGAATATATACATTTTCAAAGTAAAACCTTATATAAATATACTGTACTAGGCAACAAAAGATATATTGAGAAATGAGCTTTGTAATAAGTGGTAGATAAATCTAAAGTCCACAACAAACTGACTAGTGGCCTAAATTCTTAAGTTCCACTTAAGCTATTTACTACACACATACACACTACACTTAACTTATTCAGTGACTCTATTTTTAAGAATTAAAGTGGCTCAAGGATTTTCCATCTAAATGTCTACAAAACTTAAAAGACTCAGTTGCATTGGTTGGTAACTACCCACTACCTTTTGTGCCAAGTACTTATAGACAACTGGTTGCCTAAACTGTTGAAGATTCTGGCGAAAATTTTGTCAAAATATAAATCTGACTATAAAGGAGCAATTGGAAAGGAATTAATATTTCCAAGATTTCTTCAAACTACAGTTAGGATCTTATGACCAAAAGTGTAATTTTATGTTTCCATAAAATGATAGAATATACAGAAAGCAATACAAAAGAAAAGAAAAGAAAAAAGGAAAGAGAAGAAAGGAAGGAAGAAAGGAAGGGAGGGAAAGAGGGAGGAAAGGGAACTAAGGAATACAAAAGTAGAAACAAAACTAGAGTCAGTACAGATTAGCTGTACTTACCACATTTAATGTCCCTACAAAAAAGTTAACTTATTAAGTCTTTAAAAACTATGTTCAGTCAGGCATGGTGATGTGTGCCTGCAGTTTCAGCTACTCAGAGGCTGAGGCAGGAAGATTGCTTGAGCCCAAGGCTTTGAGACTAGTATGTGCACTAGCAAGACACCATTTCAGAACATAAAACCAAACAAAAAGAAAAGCTCAGTCTTAACTCACTAATAAGCCATTGATAAAATGATTCCAAGTTAGTCTCAATTTAGATTATGTAACACACAATCTAATACTCTTTAAATTGGCCTGATTTCCAAATCTAAGTTCCAGAGAGATAAAGTTACTGTAGGAACATGGACAATGAACTCACAGAAGATGACAACTGAGTAATACACAAATAAAATATACCTAGGCTGAGTCATGGACAAAACCAAGGCATTTTTGAAAGCTATATGTAGTTTACCCACAGATTAATGAATTGCCTTTAAAATAAAAAATAATTTATCACTAAAGCAATTGAATGAATGTTAGGTTTAAAATAGTCAATATGAACAAGAGACCATAAATATTCCACAATACTATGATATCACACACATAAAATTAGTATTTCTAGTATATAAACTTTACAGTAGACATACATAACTTTGAGATTAATTACAGCATATAAATGCTGCAAAACAAAATTGCCAAAAGAATTTCTTCATTTCCAAGCATCCAGAAAAGATAAACACAAAAGAAACAAGTTGATAAATGTCAACTATAAGGATTTGTCTTTTTATACCAATATTTATTCTCTGCCAATGGATTCATTTTTTCCCCTCTTTTTTGGAATGCTCTCATAGTACATAAATTCTGTCCCATTCCCAATCTGTATTCAGTTACTTACATCCTCTTCCTCATCTTCATTGTGCTGATAAACAGACTCACTGTGGTCCTTCACAAATGTCTTTAAAGGAGACAGCAGCACTTCTAGTTCCCTCTGCCGCGAGATGATAGCATTCAATTCCTGTTCCAACCTGAATAAAACAAGTCAATAGAAGGGCTGATGAAAGGAATTTGGATTAACAAAATAAATGTCAACAAACTACAAGGGAGAAGTCTGAACAAAAAATAGACTGTTAATCTCCCAACCAAGGAAATCTAAAGTTCTACCTTCTCTGATCCTGTTTTGCTTTTTTCACTCTTCCTTGTAAAGTAATAATCTTTAAAGTGAAATGAGAATAGCACAATGTAAATATTCAAATTTATTTAATAATTTCAGGGCACTATTTTCTCAAATATACCTTAAATATGAAACATTTCTTAACTCCTATTACTTAAAGAAAATGTTTTTAAATTGCACACCAACATTGTAATAGAAAACTAACCACAAAACTTAGATCTATCCTCTTGTGTTCATATGAAAATATCTGTATAATGCATGTAGATTATTGAGAATATCTTCTTACCTCTTCACCATTCTCATTCAATGTACGGTCCAAAGCCTCCAGTCGGCTGGCCAGCTCAAGAAAGTCCTGTTTTTCCTGCTCTAGCTCAAATCTCAGATCATCCAGCGGACTGTATGTCACCACAGGAGTTAGTATTGAACTAAAAAGTAAAATGGATGCAGCATGATCATATTTTAAAAATCAAACAAACAACACAGGAGGACAGAGAAAAAGATAGTATGTGAGGAGTTTTTCATACCTGCTTCCCAAACACAATAACCATAACATGTAAAGATGATTAAAAAACCATTTAAAGTTTCAAGAAATTATTCTAAGGGAATATAGAAAATAAAGACTTATTAAGGAACTAGAGAAAAGGTTAGATCAAAAAGAATTAACCTAGAAGGTAACACCCACGCACAGGAAATCAATGTGAGTCAATGCCCTGTATAGCTATCCTTATCTCAACCAGCAAAACCCCTTGTTCCTTCCTATTATTGCTTATACTCTCTCTACAACAAAATTAGAGATAAGGGCAAAATAGTTTCTGCTGGGTATTGAGGGGGGGAGCGGGAGGGGGTGGAGTGGGTGGTAAGGGAGGGGGTGGGGGCAGGTGGGAGAAATGAACCAAGCCTTGTATGCACATATGAATAATAAAAGAAAAATGAAAAAAAAAAAAAGGAATCTACTAACAAAATCTCTGAAGAAAGATATTGAGGAAGACTATAGAGAGTGGAGAGATCTCCCATGCTCATGGATTGGTAGAATCAACATAGTAAAGATGTCGATACTCCCAAAAGTAATCTACATGTTTAATGCAATTCCCATCAAAATCCCAATGACATTCATCAAAGAGATTGAAAAATCTACCATTAAATTTATATGGAAACACAAGAGGCCACGAATAGCCAAGGCAATACTCAGTCAAAAGAACAACGCTGGAGGTATCAAAATACCTGACTTCAAACTATATTACAAAGCAATAGCAATAAAAACAGCATGGTACTGGCACAAAAACAGACATGAAGACCAGTGGAACAGAATAGAGGACCCAGATATGAAGCCACACAACTATAACCAACTTGTCTTTGACAAAGGTGCTAAAAATATACGATGGAGAAAAGACACCCTATTTAACAAAAACTGCTGGGAAAACTGGTTAGCAGTCTGCAAAAAACTGAAACTAGACCCATGGTTATCACCCTATACCAATACTAACTCAAAATGGATCAAGGATCTTAATATCAGACCACAAACTCTAAAGTTGGTACAGGAAAGAGTAGGAAATACTCTGGAATTAATAGGTACAGGCAAGAACTTTCTCAGTGGAACCCCAGCAGCACAGCAACTAAGAGATAGCATAGATAAATGGGACTTCATAAAACTATAAAGCTTCTGCTCAACAAAAGAAATGGTCTCTAAACTGAAGAGACCAACCTCAGAGTGGGAGAAAATATTTGACAGCTACACATCAGACAAAGGACTGATAACCAGAACATATAGGGAGCTTAAAAAACTAAATTCTCCCTAAATTAATGAACCAATAAAGAAATGTGCAAGTGAACTAAACAGA
The DNA here is from genome assembly GCF_047511655.1 of Castor canadensis. Lineage (NCBI taxonomy): Eukaryota > Metazoa > Chordata > Mammalia > Rodentia > Castoridae > Castor > Castor canadensis. The sequence goes on along the minus strand of NC_133405.1, from coordinate 47,058,374 downwards.
ACTTTCTCAAAAGAAGAAATTCAAATGGCCAAGAAACACATGAAAAAAATGTTCACCATCCCTAGCAATAAAGGAAATGCAAATTAAAACCACACTAAGATTCTACCTCGCCCCTGTTAGAATA